>NW_027316093.1:0-56072 GCF_026437365.1 Eucyclogobius newberryi
GTACTTGGATGGGAGACCGCCTGGGAATACCAGGTGCTGTGAGCATTTTCACACTTTTTCACCTGTCAAAAAAAAAAAAAAAAAAAAAAAAAAAGAATTTTTCATTGAGATATCCCAATTTTGACCGAGCAAGTGGCGTGAAGGTACTCTTCACGAAAAGACAGTGTTTGATGCAAAAAAAGCAATTTATACGAGTTTTGACCTGGAACATTTCGCTCACGGCCATACCACCCTGGACCAGCCCGATCTCGTCTGATCTCGGAAGCCAAGCAGGGTTGGGCCTGGTTAGTACTTGGATGGGAGACCGCCTGGGAATACCAGGTGCTGTGAGCATTTTCACACTTTTCACCTGTCAAAAAAAAAAAAAAAGAAGTTTTTCATTGAGATATCCCAATTTTGACCGAGCAAGTGGCGTGAAGGTACTCTTCACGAAAAGACAGTGTTTGATATAAAAAAGGCCGTTTTGACCTGGAACATTTCGCTCACGGCCATACCACCCTGGACCAGCCCGATCTCGTCTGATCTCGGAAGCCAAGCAGGGTTGGGCCTGGTTAGTACTTGGATGGGAGACCGCCTGGGAATACCAGGTGCTGTGAGCATTTTCACACTTTTTCACCTGTCAAAAAAAAAAAAAAAAGAAGTTTTTCATTGAGATATCCCAATTTTGACCGAGCAAGTGGCGTGAAGGTACTCACGAAAAGACAGTGTTTGATATAAAAAAGGCCGTTTTGACCTGGAACATTTCGCTCACGGCCATACCACCCTGGACCAGCCCGATCTCGTCTGATCTCGGAAGCCAAGCAGGGTTGGGCCTGGTTAGTACTTGGATGGGAGACCGCCTGGGAATACCAGGTGCTGTGAGCATTTTCACACTTTTTCACCTGTCAAAAAAAAAAAAAAAAAAAAAAAAAAGAAGTTTTTCATTGAGATATCCCAATTTTGACCGAGCAAGTGGCGTGAAGGTACTCTTCACGAAAAGACAGTGTTTGATATAAAAAAGGCCGTTTTGACCTGGAACATTTCGCTCACGGCCATACCACCCTGGACCAGCCCGATCTCGTCTGATCTCGGAAGCCAAGCAGGGTTGGGCCTGGTTAGTACTTGGATGGGAGACCGCCTGGGAATACCAGGTGCTGTGAGCATTTTCACACTTTTTCACCTGTCAAAAAAAAAAAAAAAAAAAAAAAAAAGTTTTTCATTGAGATATCCCAATTTTGACCGAGCAAGTGGCGTGAAGGTACTCTTCACGAAAAGACAGTGTTTGATGCAAAAAAAAAGCCATTTATACGAGTTTTGACCTGGAACATTTCGCTCACGGCCATACCACCCTGGACCAGCCCGATCTCGTCTGATCTCGGAAGCCAAGCAGGGTTGGGCCTGGTTAGTACTTGGATGGGAGACCGCCTGGGAATACCAGGTGCTGTGAGCATTTTCACACTTTTTCACCTGTCAAAAAAAAAAAAAAAAAAAAAAAAAAAGAAGTTTTTCATTGAGATATCCCAATTTTGACCGAGCAAGTGGCGTGAAGGTACTCTTCACGAAAAGACAGTGTTTGATATAAAAAAGGCCGTTTTGACCTGGAACATTTCGCTCACGGCCATACCACCCTGGACCAGCCCGATCTCGTCTGATCTCGGAAGCCAAGCAGGGTTGGGCCTGGTTAGTACTTGGATGGGAGACCGCCTGGGAATACCAGGTGCTGTGAGCATTTTCACACTTTTTCACCTGTCAAAAAAAAAAAAAAAAGAAGTTTTTCATTGAGATATCCCAATTTTGACCGAGCAAGTGGCGTGAAGGTACTCTTCACGAAAAGACAGTGTTTGATATAAAAAAGGCCGTTTTGACCTGGAACATTTCGCTCACGGCCATACCACCCTGGACCAGCCCGATCTCGTCTGATCTCGGAAGCCAAGCAGGGTTGGGCCTGGTTAGTACTTGGATGGGAGACCGCCTGGGAATACCAGGTGCTGTGAGCATTTTCACACTTTTTCACCTGTCAAAAAAAAAAAAAAAAAAAAAAAAAAGAAGTTTTTCATTGAGATATCCCAATTTTGACCGAGCAAGTGGCGTGAAGGTACTCTTCACGAAAAGACAGTGTTTGATGCAAAAAAAGCAATTTATACGAGTTTTGACCTGGAACATTTCGCTCACGGCCATACCACCCTGGACCAGCCCGATCTCGTCTGATCTCGGAAGCCAAGCAGGGTTGGGCCTGGTTAGTACTTGGATGGGAGACCGCCTGGGAATACCAGGTGCTGTGAGCATTTTCACACTTTTTCACCTGTCAAAAAAAAAAAAAAAAGAAGTTTTTCATTGAGATATCCCAATTTTGACCGAGCAAGTGGCGTGAAGGTACTCTTCACGAAAAGACAGTGTTTGATATAAAAAAGGCCGTTTTGACCTGGAACATTTCGCTCACGGCCATACCACCCTGGACCAGCCCGATCTCGTCTGATCTCGGAAGCCAAGCAGGGTTGGGCCTGGTTAGTACTTGGATGGGAGACCGCCTGGGAATACCAGGTGCTGTGAGCATTTTCACACTTTTTCACCTGTCAAAAAAAAAAAAAAAAGAAGTTTTTCATTGAGATATCCCAATTTTGACCGAGCAAGTGGCGTGAAGGTACTCTTCACGAAAAGACAGTGTTTGATATAAAAAAGGCCGTTTTGACCTGGAACATTTCGCTCACGGCCATACCACCCTGGACCAGCCCGATCTCGTCTGATCTCGGAAGCCAAGCAGGGTTGGGCCTGGTTAGTACTTGGATGGGAGACCGCCTGGGAATACCAGGTGCTGTGAGCATTTTCACACTTTTTCACCTGTCAAAAAAAAAAAAAAAAAAAAAAAAAGAAGTTTTTCATTGAGATATCCCAATTTTGACCGAGCAAGTGGCGTGAAGGTACTCTTCACGAAAAGACAGTGTTTGATATAAAAAAGGCCGTTTTGACCTGGAACATTTCGCTCACGGCCATACCACCCTGGACCAGCCCGATCTCGTCTGATCTCGGAAGCCAAGCAGGGTTGGGCCTGGTTAGTACTTGGATGGGAGACCGCCTGGGAATACCAGGTGCTGTGAGCATTTTCACACTTTTTCACCTGTCAAAAAAAAAAAAAAAAAAAAAAAAAAGTTTTTCATTGAGATATCCCAATTTTGACCGAGCAAGTGGCGTGAAGGTACTCTTCACGAAAAGACAGTGTTTGATGCAAAAAAAAGCCATTTATACGAGTTTTGACCTGGAACATTTCGCTCACGGCCATACCACCCTGGACCAGCCCGATCTCGTCTGATCTCGGAAGCCAAGCAGGGTTGGGCCTGGTTAGTACTTGGATGGGAGACCGCCTGGGAATACCAGGTGCTGTGAGCATTTTCACACTTTTTCACCTGTCAAAAAAAAAAAAAAAAAAAAAAAAAAAGAAGTTTTTCATTGAGATATCCCAATTTTGACCGAGCAAGTGGCGTGAAGGTACTCTTCACGAAAAGACAGTGTTTGATATAAAAAAGGCCGTTTTGACCTGGAACATTTCGCTCACGGCCATACCACCCTGGACCAGCCCGATCTCGTCTGATCTCGGAAGCCAAGCAGGGTTGGGCCTGGTTAGTACTTGGATGGGAGACCGCCTGGGAATACCAGGTGCTGTGAGCATTTTCACACTTTTTCACCTGTCAAAAAAAAAAAAAAAAGAAGTTTTTCATTGAGATATCCCAATTTTGACCGAGCAAGTGGCGTGAAGGTACTCTTCACGAAAAGACAGTGTTTGATATAAAAAAGGCCGTTTTGACCTGGAACATTTCGCTCACGGCCATACCACCCTGGACCAGCCCGATCTCGTCTGATCTCGGAAGCCAAGCAGGGTTGGGCCTGGTTAGTACTTGGATGGGAGACCGCCTGGGAATACCAGGTGCTGTGAGCATTTTCACACTTTTTCACCTGTCAAAAAAAAAAAAAAAAAAAAAAAAAGAAGTTTTTCATTGAGATATCCCAATTTTGACCGAGCAAGTGGCGTGAAGGTACTCTTCACGAAAAGACAGTGTTTGATATAAAAAAGGCCGTTTTGACCTGGAACATTTCGCTCACGGCCATACCACCCTGGACCAGCCCGATCTCGTCTGATCTCGGAAGCCAAGCAGGGTTGGGCCTGGTTAGTACTTGGATGGGAGACCGCCTGGGAATACCAGGTGCTGTGAGCATTTTCACACTTTTTCACCTGTCAAAAAAAAAAAAAAAAAAAAAAAAAAGAAGTTTTTCATTGAGATATCCCAATTTTGACCGAGCAAGTGGCGTGAAGGTACTCTTCACGAAAAGACAGTGTTTGATGCAAAAAAAGCAATTTATACGAGTTTTGACCTGGAACATTTCGCTCACGGCCATACCACCCTGGACCAGCCCGATCTCGTCTGATCTCGGAAGCCAAGCAGGGTTGGGCCTGGTTAGTACTTGGATGGGAGACCGCCTGGGAATACCAGGTGCTGTGAGCATTTTCACACTTTTTCACCTGTCAAAAAAAAAAAAAAAAGAAGTTTTTCATTGAGATATCCCAATTTTGACCGAGCAAGTGGCGTGAAGGTACTCTTCACGAAAAGACAGTGTTTGATATAAAAAAGGCCGTTTTGACCTGGAACATTTCGCTCACGGCCATACCACCCTGGACCAGCCCGATCTCGTCTGATCTCGGAAGCCAAGCAGGGTTGGGCCTGGTTAGTACTTGGATGGGAGACCGCCTGGGAATACCAGGTGCTGTGAGCATTTTCACACTTTTTCACCTGTCAAAAAAAAAAAAAAAAAAAAAAAAAAGAAGTTTTTCATTGAGATATCCCAATTTTGACCGAGCAAGTGGCGTGAAGGTACTCTTCACGAAAAGACAGTGTTTGATGCAAAAAAAGCAATTTATACGAGTTTTGACCTGGAACATTTCGCTCACGGCCATACCACCCTGGACCAGCCCGATCTCGTCTGATCTCGGAAGCCAAGCAGGGTTGGGCCTGGTTAGTACTTGGATGGGAGACCGCCTGGGAATACCAGGTGCTGTGAGCATTTTCACACTTTTTCACCTGTCAAAAAAAAAAAAAAAAGAAGTTTTTCATTGAGATATCCCAATTTTGACCGAGCAAGTGGCGTGAAGGTACTCTTCACGAAAAGACAGTGTTTGATATAAAAAAGGCCGTTTTGACCTGGAACATTTCGCTCACGGCCATACCACCCTGGACCAGCCCGATCTCGTCTGATCTCGGAAGCCAAGCAGGGTTGGGCCTGGTTAGTACTTGGATGGGAGACCGCCTGGGAATACCAGGTGCTGTGAGCATTTTCACACTTTTTCACCTGTCAAAAAAAAAAAAAAAAGAAGTTTTTCATTGAGATATCCCAATTTTGACCGAGCAAGTGGCGTGAAGGTACTCTTCACGAAAAGACAGTGTTTGATATAAAAAAGGCCGTTTTGACCTGGAACATTTCGCTCACGGCCATACCACCCTGGACCAGCCCGATCTCGTCTGATCTCGGAAGCCAAGCAGGGTTGGGCCTGGTTAGTACTTGGATGGGAGACCGCCTGGGAATACCAGGTGCTGTGAGCATTTTCACACTTTTTCACCTGTCAAAAAAAAAAAAAAAAAAAAAAAAAAGAAGTTTTTCATTGAGATATCCCAATTTTGACCGAGCAAGTGGCGTGAAGGTACTCTTCACGAAAAGACAGTGTTTGATATAAAAAAGGCCGTTTTGACCTGGAACATTTCGCTCACGGCCATACCACCCTGGACCAGCCCGATCTCGTCTGATCTCGGAAGCCAAGCAGGGTTGGGCCTGGTTAGTACTTGGATGGGAGACCGCCTGGGAATACCAGGTGCTGTGAGCATTTTCACACTTTTTCACCTGTCAAAAAAAAAAAAAAAAAAAAAAAAAGTTTTTCATTGAGATATCCCAATTTTGACCGAGCAAGTGGCGTGAAGGTACTCTTCACGAAAAGACAGTGTTTGATGCAAAAAAAAGCCATTTATACGAGTTTTGACCTGGAACATTTCGCTCACGGCCATACCACCCTGGACCAGCCCGATCTCGTCTGATCTCGGAAGCCAAGCAGGGTTGGGCCTGGTTAGTACTTGGATGGGAGACCGCCTGGGAATACCAGGTGCTGTGAGCATTTTCACACTTTTTCACCTGTCAAAAAAAAAAAAAAAAAAAAAAAAAAGAAGTTTTTCATTGAGATATCCCAATTTTGACCGAGCAAGTGGCGTGAAGGTACTCTTCACGAAAAGACAGTGTTTGATATAAAAAAGGCCGTTTTGACCTGGAACATTTCGCTCACGGCCATACCACCCTGGACCAGCCCGATCTCGTCTGATCTCGGAAGCCAAGCAGGGTTGGGCCTGGTTAGTACTTGGATGGGAGACCGCCTGGGAATACCAGGTGCTGTGAGCATTTTCACACTTTTTCACCTGTCAAAAAAAAAAAAAAAAGAAGTTTTTCATTGAGATATCCCAATTTTGACCGAGCAAGTGGCGTGAAGGTACTCTTCACGAAAAGACAGTGTTTGATATAAAAAAGGCCGTTTTGACCTGGAACATTTCGCTCACGGCCATACCACCCTGGACCAGCCCGATCTCGTCTGATCTCGGAAGCCAAGCAGGGTTGGGCCTGGTTAGTACTTGGATGGGAGACCGCCTGGGAATACCAGGTGCTGTGAGCATTTTCACACTTTTTCACCTGTCAAAAAAAAAAAAAAAAAAAAAAAAAGAAGTTTTTCATTGAGATATCCCAATTTTGACCGAGCAAGTGGCGTGAAGGTACTCTTCACGAAAAGACAGTGTTTGATATAAAAAAGGCCGTTTTGACCTGGAACATTTCGCTCACGGCCATACCACCCTGGACCAGCCCGATCTCGTCTGATCTCGGAAGCCAAGCAGGGTTGGGCCTGGTTAGTACTTGGATGGGAGACCGCCTGGGAATACCAGGTGCTGTGAGCATTTTCACACTTTTTCACCTGTCAAAAAAAAAAAAAAAAAAAAAAAAAAAGAAGTTTTTCATTGAGATATCCCAATTTTGACCGAGCAAGTGGCGTGAAGGTACTCTTCACGAAAAGACAGTGTTTGATGCAAAAAAAGCAATTTATACGAGTTTTGACCTGGAACATTTCGCTCACGGCCATACCACCCTGGACCAGCCCGATCTCGTCTGATCTCGGAAGCCAAGCAGGGTTGGGCCTGGTTAGTACTTGGATGGGAGACCGCCTGGGAATACCAGGTGCTGTGAGCATTTTCACACTTTTTCACCTGTCAAAAAAAAAAAAAAAAGAAGTTTTTCATTGAGATATCCCAATTTTGACCGAGCAAGTGGCGTGAAGGTACTCTTCACGAAAAGACAGTGTTTGATATAAAAAAGGCCGTTTTGACCTGGAACATTTCGCTCACGGCCATACCACCCTGGACCAGCCCGATCTCGTCTGATCTCGGAAGCCAAGCAGGGTTGGGCCTGGTTAGTACTTGGATGGGAGACCGCCTGGGAATACCAGGTGCTGTGAGCATTTTCACACTTTTTCACCTGTCAAAAAAAAAAAAAAAAAAAAAAAAAAGAAGTTTTTCATTGAGATATCCCAATTTTGACCGAGCAAGTGGCGTGAAGGTACTCTTCACGAAAAGACAGTGTTTGATGCAAAAAAAGCAATTTATACGAGTTTTGACCTGGAACATTTCGCTCACGGCCATACCACCCTGGACCAGCCCGATCTCGTCTGATCTCGGAAGCCAAGCAGGGTTGGGCCTGGTTAGTACTTGGATGGGAGACCGCCTGGGAATACCAGGTGCTGTGAGCATTTTCACACTTTTTCACCTGTCAAAAAAAAAAAAAAAAAAAAAAAAAAGAAGTTTTTCATTGAGATATCCCAATTTTGACCGAGCAAGTGGCGTGAAGGTACTCTTCACGAAAAGACAGTGTTTGATATAAAAAAGGCCGTTTTGACCTGGAACATTTCGCTCACGGCCATACCACCCTGGACCAGCCCGATCTCGTCTGATCTCGGAAGCCAAGCAGGGTTGGGCCTGGTTAGTACTTGGATGGGAGACCGCCTGGGAATACCAGGTGCTGTGAGCATTTTCACACTTTTTCACCTGTCAAAAAAAAAAAAAAAAGAAGTTTTTCATTGAGATATCCCAATTTTGACCGAGCAAGTGGCGTGAAGGTACTCTTCACGAAAAGACAGTGTTTGATATAAAAAAGGCCGTTTTGACCTGGAACATTTCGCTCACGGCCATACCACCCTGGACCAGCCCGATCTCGTCTGATCTCGGAAGCCAAGCAGGGTTGGGCCTGGTTAGTACTTGGATGGGAGACCGCCTGGGAATACCAGGTGCTGTGAGCATTTTCACACTTTTTCACCTGTCAAAAAAAAAAAAAAAAGAAGTTTTTCATTGAGATATCCCAATTTTGACCGAGCAAGTGGCGTGAAGGTACTCTTCACGAAAAGACAGTGTTTGATATAAAAAAGGCCGTTTTGACCTGGAACATTTCGCTCACGGCCATACCACCCTGGACCAGCCCGATCTCGTCTGATCTCGGAAGCCAAGCAGGGTTGGGCCTGGTTAGTACTTGGATGGGAGACCGCCTGGGAATACCAGGTGCTGTGAGCATTTTCACACTTTTTCACCTGTCAAAAAAAAAAAAAAAAGAAGTTTTTCATTGAGATATCCCAATTTTGACCGAGCAAGTGGCGTGAAGGTACTCTTCACGAAAAGACAGTGTTTGATATAAAAAAGGCCGTTTTGACCTGGAACATTTCGCTCACGGCCATACCACCCTGGACCAGCCCGATCTCGTCTGATCTCGGAAGCCAAGCAGGGTTGGGCCTGGTTAGTACTTGGATGGGAGACCGCCTGGGAATACCAGGTGCTGTGAGCATTTTCACACTTTTTCACCTGTCAAAAAAAAAAAAAAAAAAAAAAAAAGAAGTTTTTCATTGAGATATCCCAATTTTGACCGAGCAAGTGGCGCGAAGGTACTCTTCACGAAAAGACAGTGTTTGATGCAAAAAAAGCAATTTATACGAGTTTTGACCTGGAACATTTCGCTCACGGCCATACCACCCTGGACCAGCCCGATCTCGTCTGATCTCGGAAGCCAAGCAGGGTTGGGCCTGGTTAGTACTTGGATGGGAGACCGCCTGGGAATACCAGGTGCTGTGAGCATTTTCACACTTTTTCACCTGTCAAAAAAAAAAAAAAAAGAAGTTTTTCATTGAGATATCCCAATTTTGACCGAGCAAGTGGCGTGAAGGTACTCTTCACGAAAAGACAGTGTTTGATATAAAAAAGGCCGTTTTGACCTGGAACATTTCGCTCACGGCCATACCACCCTGGACCAGCCCGATCTCGTCTGATCTCGGAAGCCAAGCAGGGTTGGGCCTGGTTAGTACTTGGATGGGAGACCGCCTGGGAATACCAGGTGCTGTGAGCATTTTCACACTTTTTCACCTGTCAAAAAAAAAAAAAAAAGAAGTTTTTCATTGAGATATCCCAATTTTGACCGAGCAAGTGGCGTGAAGGTACTCTTCACGAAAAGACAGTGTTTGATATAAAAAAGGCCGTTTTGACCTGGAACATTTCGCTCACGGCCATACCACCCTGGACCAGCCCGATCTCGTCTGATCTCGGAAGCCAAGCAGGGTTGGGCCTGGTTAGTACTTGGATGGGAGACCGCCTGGGAATACCAGGTGCTGTGAGCATTTTCACACTTTTTCACCTGTCAAAAAAAAAAAAAAAAAAAAAAAAAAGAAGTTTTTCATTGAGATATCCCAATTTTGACCGAGCAAGTGGCGTGAAGGTACTCTTCACGAAAAGACAGTGTTTGATGCAAAAAAAGCAATTTATACGAGTTTTGACCTGGAACATTTCGCTCACGGCCATACCACCCTGGACCAGCCCGATCTCGTCTGATCTCGGAAGCCAAGCAGGGTTGGGCCTGGTTAGTACTTGGATGGGAGACCGCCTGGGAATACCAGGTGCTGTGAGCATTTTCACACTTTTTCACCTGTCAAAAAAAAAAAAAAAAGAAGTTTTTCATTGAGATATCCCAATTTTGACCGAGCAAGTGGCGTGAAGGTACTCTTCACGAAAAGACAGTGTTTGATATAAAAAAAGGCCGTTTTGACCTGGAACATTTCGCTCACGGCCATACCACCCTGGACCAGCCCGATCTCGTCTGATCTCGGAAGCCAAGCAGGGTTGGGCCTGGTTAGTACTTGGATGGGAGACCGCCTGGGAATACCAGGTGCTGTGAGCATTTTCACACTTTTTCACCTGTCAAAAAAAAAAAAAAAAGAAGTTTTTCATTGAGATATCCCAATTTTGACCGAGCAAGTGGCGTGAAGGTACTCTTCACGAAAAGACAGTGTTTGATATAAAAAAGGCCGTTTTGACCTGGAACATTTCGCTCACGGCCATACCACCCTGGACCAGCCCGATCTCGTCTGATCTCGGAAGCCAAGCAGGGTTGGGCCTGGTTAGTACTTGGATGGGAGACCGCCTGGGAATACCAGGTGCTGTGAGCATTTTCACACTTTTTCACCTGTCAAAAAAAAAAAAAAAAAAAAAAAAAGAAGTTTTTCATTGAGATATCCCAATTTTGACCGAGCAAGTGGCGCGAAGGTACTCTTCACGAAAAGACAGTGTTTGATGCAAAAAAAGCAATTTATACGAGTTTTGACCTGGAACATTTCGCTCACGGCCATACCACCCTGGACCAGCCCGATCTCGTCTGATCTCGGAAGCCAAGCAGGGTTGGGCCTGGTTAGTACTTGGATGGGAGACCGCCTGGGAATACCAGGTGCTGTGAGCATTTTCACACTTTTTCACCTGTCAAAAAAAAAAAAAAAAGAAGTTTTTCATTGAGATATCCCAATTTTGACCGAGCAAGTGGCGTGAAGGTACTCTTCACGAAAAGACAGTGTTTGATATAAAAAAGGCCGTTTTGACCTGGAACATTTCGCTCACGGCCATACCACCCTGGACCAGCCCGATCTCGTCTGATCTCGGAAGCCAAGCAGGGTTGGGCCTGGTTAGTACTTGGATGGGAGACCGCCTGGGAATACCAGGTGCTGTGAGCATTTTCACACTTTTTCACCTGTCAAAAAAAAAAAAAAAAGAAGTTTTTCATTGAGATATCCCAATTTTGACCGAGCAAGTGGCGTGAAGGTACTCTTCACGAAAAGACAGTGTTTGATATAAAAAAAGGCCGTTTTGACCTGGAACATTTCGCTCACGGCCATACCACCCTGGACCAGCCCGATCTCGTCTGATCTCGGAAGCCAAGCAGGGTTGGGCCTGGTTAGTACTTGGATGGGAGACCGCCTGGGAATACCAGGTGCTGTGAGCATTTTCACACTTTTTCACCTGTCAAAAAAAAAAAAAAAAGAAGTTTTTCATTGAGATATCCCAATTTTGACCGAGCAAGTGGCGTGAAGGTACTCTTCACGAAAAGACAGTGTTTGATATAAAAAAGGCCGTTTTGACCTGGAACATTTCGCTCACGGCCATACCACCCTGGACCAGCCCGATCTCGTCTGATCTCGGAAGCCAAGCAGGGTTGGGCCTGGTTAGTACTTGGATGGGAGACCGCCTGGGAATACCAGGTGCTGTGAGCATTTTCACACTTTTTCACCTGTCAAAAAAAAAAAAAAAAAAAAAAAAAGAAGTTTTTCATTGAGATATCCCAATTTTGACCGAGCAAGTGGCGCGAAGGTACTCTTCACGAAAAGACAGTGTTTGATGCAAAAAAAGCAATTTATACAAGTTTTGACCTGGAACATTTCGCTCACGGCCATACCACCCTGGACCAGCCCGATCTCGTCTGATCTCGGAAGCCAAGCAGGGTTGGGCCTGGTTAGTACTTGGATGGGAGACCGCCTGGGAATACCAGGTGCTGTGAGCATTTTCACACTTTTTCACCTGTCAAAAAAAAAAAAAAAAGAAGTTTTTCATTGAGATATCCCAATTTTGACCGAGCAAGTGGCGTGAAGGTACTCTTCACGAAAAGACAGTGTTTGATATAAAAAAGGCCGTTTTGACCTGGAACATTTCGCTCACGGCCATACCACCCTGGACCAGCCCGATCTCGTCTGATCTCGGAAGCCAAGCAGGGTTGGGCCTGGTTAGTACTTGGATGGGAGACCGCCTGGGAATACCAGGTGCTGTGAGCATTTTCACACTTTTTCACCTGTCAAAAAAAAAAAAAAAAGAAGTTTTTCATTGAGATATCCCAATTTTGACCGAGCAAGTGGCGTGAAGGTACTCTTCACGAAAAGACAGTGTTTGATATAAAAAAGGCCGTTTTGACCTGGAACATTTCGCTCACGGCCATACCACCCTGGACCAGCCCGATCTCGTCTGATCTCGGAAGCCAAGCAGGGTTGGGCCTGGTTAGTACTTGGATGGGAGACCGCCTGGGAATACCAGGTGCTGTGAGCATTTTCACACTTTTTCACCTGTCAAAAAAAAAAAAAAAAAAAAAAAAAAGAAGTTTTTCATTGAGATATCCCAATTTTGACCGAGCAAGTGGCGTGAAGGTACTCTTCACGAAAAGACAGTGTTTGATGCAAAAAAAGCAATTTATACGAGTTTTGACCTGGAACATTTCGCTCACGGCCATACCACCCTGGACCAGCCCGATCTCGTCTGATCTCGGAAGCCAAGCAGGGTTGGGCCTGGTTAGTACTTGGATGGGAGACCGCCTGGGAATACCAGGTGCTGTGAGCATTTTCACACTTTTTCACCTGTCAAAAAAAAAAAAAAAAGAAGTTTTTCATTGAGATATCCCAATTTTGACCGAGCAAGTGGCGTGAAGGTACTCTTCACGAAAAGACAGTGTTTGATATAAAAAAGGCCGTTTTGACCTGGAACATTTCGCTCACGGCCATACCACCCTGGACCAGCCCGATCTCGTCTGATCTCGGAAGCCAAGCAGGGTTGGGCCTGGTTAGTACTTGGATGGGAGACCGCCTGGGAATACCAGGTGCTGTGAGCATTTTCACACTTTTTCACCTGTCAAAAAAAAAAAAAAAAGAAGTTTTTCATTGAGATATCCCAATTTTGACCGAGCAAGTGGCGTGAAGGTACTCTTCACGAAAAGACAGTGTTTGATATAAAAAAGGCCGTTTTGACCTGGAACATTTCGCTCACGGCCATACCACCCTGGACCAGCCCGATCTCGTCTGATCTCGGAAGCCAAGCAGGGTTGGGCCTGGTTAGTACTTGGATGGGAGACCGCCTGGGAATACCAGGTGCTGTGAGCATTTTCACACTTTTTCACCTGTCAAAAAAAAAAAAAAAAGAAGTTTTTCATTGAGATATCCCAATTTTGACCGAGCAAGTGGCGTGAAGGTACTCTTCACGAAAAGACAGTGTTTGATATAAAAAAGGCCGTTTTGACCTGGAACATTTCGCTCACGGCCATACCACCCTGGACCAGCCCGATCTCGTCTGATCTCGGAAGCCAAGCAGGGTTGGGCCTGGTTAGTACTTGGATGGGAGACCGCCTGGGAATACCAGGTGCTGTGAGCATTTTCACACTTTTTCACCTGTCAAAAAAAAAAAAAAAAGAAGTTTTTCATTGAGATATCCCAATTTTGACCGAGCAAGTGGCGTGAAGGTACTCTTCACGAAAAGACAGTGTTTGATATAAAAAAGGCCGTTTTGACCTGGAACATTTCGCTCACGGCCATACCACCCTGGACCAGCCCGATCTCGTCTGATCTCGGAAGCCAAGCAGGGTTGGGCCTGGTTAGTACTTGGATGGGAGACCGCCTGGGAATACCAGGTGCTGTGAGCATTTTCACACTTTTTCACCTGTCAAAAAAAAAAAAAAAAAAAAAAAAAAGAAGTTTTTCATTGAGATATCCCAATTTTGACCGAGCAAGTGGCGTGAAGGTACTCTTCACGAAAAGACAGTGTTTGATGCAAAAAAAGCAATTTATACGAGTTTTGACCTGGAACATTTCGCTCACGGCCATACCACCCTGGACCAGCCCGATCTCGTCTGATCTCGGAAGCCAAGCAGGGTTGGGCCTGGTTAGTACTTGGATGGGAGACCGCCTGGGAATACCAGGTGCTGTGAGCATTTTCACACTTTTTCACCTGTCAAAAAAAAAAAAAAAAGAAGTTTTTCATTGAGATATCCCAATTTTGACCGAGCAAGTGGCGTGAAGGTACTCTTCACGAAAAGACAGTGTTTGATGCAAAAAAAGCAATTTATACGAGTTTTGACCTGGAACATTTCGCTCACGGCCATACCACCCTGGACCAGCCCGATCTCGTCTGATCTCGGAAGCCAAGCAGGGTTGGGCCTGGTTAGTACTTGGATGGGAGACCGCCTGGGAATACCAGGTGCTGTGAGCATTTTCACACTTTTTCACCTGTCAAAAAAAAAAAAAAAAAGAAGTTTTTCATTGAGATATCCCAATTTTGACCGAGCAAGTGGCGTGAAGGTACTCTTCACGAAAAGACAGTGTTTGATATAAAAAAGGCCGTTTTGACCTGGAACATTTCGCTCACGGCCATACCACCCTGGACCAGCCCGATCTCGTCTGATCTCGGAAGCCAAGCAGGGTTGGGCCTGGTTAGTACTTGGATGGGAGACCGCCTGGGAATACCAGGTGCTGTGAGCATTTTCACACTTTTTCACCTGTCAAAAAAAAAAAAAAAAAAAAAAAAAAGAAGTTTTTCATTGAGATATCCCAATTTTGACCGAGCAAGTGGCGTGAAGGTACTCTTCACGAAAAGACAGTGTTTGATGCAAAAAAAGCAATTTATACGAGTTTTGACCTGGAACATTTCGCTCACGGCCATACCACCCTGGACCAGCCCGATCTCGTCTGATCTCGGAAGCCAAGCAGGGTTGGGCCTGGTTAGTACTTGGATGGGAGACCGCCTGGGAATACCAGGTGCTGTGAGCATTTTCACACTTTTTCACCTGTCAAAAAAAAAAAAAAAAGAAGTTTTTCATTGAGATATCCCAATTTTGACCGAGCAAGTGGCGTGAAGGTACTCTTCACGAAAAGACAGTGTTTGATATAAAAAAGGCCGTTTTGACCTGGAACATTTCGCTCACGGCCATACCACCCTGGACCAGCCCCTTTGCAATCAGTGCAGGTGCGTGCAATTTGTGGTGTGCTGCATGGTCTGGAGCTGGAGGTTTGGGAGTTTTTTTGAGTTTTTAATCGTTATTTTGATCTTTTTCATTTACTTTTTTCAGTTCTTTTGTTTGTTCCCCTCCCAGTAAACTTACTGGGAGGTGGATTTTTTGTTTTTTGTGAGCATGGCTCAAAGGACGGACAACACGGCATCGGACACTGGAATGGACACGACAAAGGCAAGGAAAAGTCTGAATGAATCTGTAAATAATAGAAAGAACGAAGAAAGAAGAATGAAATTTATGAAAGAACTCACTGTGGTGTTGGAGTTGACGGAGGGAGCACAAATCACGCCACTTGCATTCTTAAAAGCGACTCAGGAGGTGTGCGGCTCCATAGTAGCATGCAGACTCATCTCGAAGGACAAATATGAAGTAACCGTCAGTACCACTAAAGCGAAGGAGCGGCTCCTGGACGGGTACTGCATTGGAGGAGTCAGGGTTCACGCCCGTGACATCTCGGTGGATGAGCTGGTCGTGTCCTTCATGGGGCTGCCGGCTTATATCGAGGACGAGGAGATCCTGGCCAAGCTCTACGCCTGGGGGGTCTCTGCGGTCTCCGAGGTGAGGAGGAGAATGTGGCCGGGGACGAACGTGGCGGACGGCACCAGGTTTGTACGGGTAAGGTTCACGGACACGGTGCAGTCCTTACCGTATTCTGTCAGGTTTGACACCGCGGGGGGCCCCGAGTACTTCAGGGTAATACACGACAGGCAGGTGCGGGTGTGTAGGGGGTGTCTCCAGCCTGGCCATATTCTGAGGGAGTGCCCTGACTTTCTGTGCCGCAACTGCGGGAGCCAGGGGCATTACGCGCGCGAGTGCGTCGCGCAGCGGGCCCCGAAGTGCAGAGAGTGCCGCATGTTCCGCCACTTATGTCCGTGTGGTGCGGGTGACAGAGAGGAGGACAGAGGGGAGGACAGAGGGGAGGACAGGGAGGACGCCATTGGAGGAGAGAGCAGTGACGTGGCCCAGAACGTGCCCGCAACTGCTCTCTCCGAAGTAGAGGAGTTTTTGGAGGAGGAGGCTGTGGAGGAGTCAGGGGAGCCAGAGGTGTCTGGCTCCTCTTGCTCCTCTGACTCCTCAGACGAGGAGGCGTCCGTCGCACTGGAGATGGTGCTCGGCTCAGCGCTGGCGTCTGGGAAGGTGGGAGCAGGACAAACTGCTCCTCCTGACCAGAGGGAGGGGACTCGTGAGGGTCCAACTCCTAAGCCCGTGGAGGAAGAGGCTGAACCCGGGAGGAGGATGGGTGCGGGACAGGCCCCGCATCTTACCTCCAAAGGGGGGGACATCACCACAGGGCTGGGTGATGATCCCAAGCTCCAGTCGGACGGTGGTAAGAGGGGACAGGTGGAGAAGAAGGATAAGAAAGGGGCAAGACGCAGGAAGCAGGTGGCAGGAGACGGAGAGGGCGCTGCTGCTGAGAGCGGCTCTGCCTCCTCCGTTCCAACCACCTCAAAAGCGCCAGCAGAAAGCTCCATCAACCCACCATCCTCCACACGCAGCTCTGCCCCACGAGGTGAGCTCGAGACTGTTTTTAATGATGACTTCATGGATTTCTCCACCCGTGAAGTCAGAAAAAGAGTGTGGCAGTCGGATGCGACGGGCGCCAAAAAGAAGTCTAAATAAAAGATGGGTTACATCCTCCAAGGTCTCCTCTTAATGGCGTTCTCCTTGTCCTCTTGGAACGCAGGCGGCCTGCGGAGCCCAGTGCGGATGCAGAGCGCGTTAAACTTTTCCAAGTGGGACGTGCTCTGCATCCAAGAAACGCACTGGGATGTCAGCCACGCGCAACAAGTGCGGAGCATGGGAGTAGGCTCTGTATTTTGGGCCCTGGGCACGGCGTGCTCGCGCGGTGTGGCCACGGTGGTGAGGCCTGGTGTCTTAGGCCAACCCACCCTGGTACACGCCGACCCAGAGGGCTCCTTCCTGGTCCTGGACTTCACGGACACAGTGAAGTTCAGACTAATTAACATCTACGCCCCGAACGATGATGGTCTGAGGAGGCAATTCTTCAAAAAAATATTTCGCTTTGCGAACGACACTACAATCATAATCGGTGACTTTAATACAACACTTTGCAAGACAGACATCGGCATTAACAACTCTTTTAAAAACAGCACTGCCAGGACAGCCCTGTTGGAAGAAGCCGCCAGCAGGAACCTGACGGAGGTGTGGCGGTTCGTCCACCCCTTCCTGAAGGATTTCTCCAGGCGGCAGGTCGTCCAGGGCGTCCTGAAGCAGTCCCGCATTGACCTCTGTTTTGCCTCCTCAGACCTGGCACAGAGAGTCAGTGGTGCTTCCTACAAGTGGTCAGGCTTGAGTGATCACTCCACTTTAGATATTTATTTTGGGTTAGTTTCATCACCGAGGAATGGAGGACTGTGGGTCCTAAACAGCTCCATCCTCGGTGATGAAACTTTTTGTAGGAAAATGGACTTTTTGTTTGATGTATTTGACATGGAGCTGGAGCTGATCGACAGCGTGGTCGATTGGTGGCCAACGGCAAAAACACGCATTAAAAAGCTCTGTGTCAATTACAGCAAACACAAGGCGTGGCTGTCGACCAGGAGGGAGACCGCTCTCCGCCAGCGCCTGCAGGTCCTGGACCAGGGCGCAGCTTCCACCACTGGCCCTGTGGATCCAGAGTACCTGGTGGTGCGCGCTGAGCTGGAGCAGCTGGAGGTAAGTAGGTGTCAGGGTGCAATTTTGAGGGCAAAAGCCAGACACACAGTCGAAGGAGAACGCTCGACAGCGTTCTTCTTCGGCTGTGAGAAGGTTACACAGGGAAAGATGCACATAGATAAGTTGATAGATAAGACAGGTAAGATTGTTTCCGAGGTAAGTGAGGTTTTAGAGACAGCGCAGGATTTCTATAGTAGGCTTTTTAGTTCAGACGGAGTGGCAGAGCAGGCTTTAGACCAGGCTGTAGGTGCTCTGGAGCGCACACTGAGCAGGGAGGATAGGGAGCTGTGCGACGCGCCTCTGTCTCTCATGGAGATAGAGGCTGCAGTCAAGAGTTTAAATACAGGGAAAAGCCCCGGAGAGGACGGACTAACCTGTGAGTTTTTCAAGCGTTTCGCTTCCAGGTTAGCTCCGATCCTACTCCTATTATATCAGGATTTTGAGAGTGAGAGTAGAGTTGGCGATGGTTTTGCGATGAGTGTCGTCACTCTGCTTTTTAAGAAGGGCGACAGGAGCAGCCTCGCCAACTACAGGCCCATTAGCCTTTTGAACGTAGACTATAAAATTTTAGCAAAGGTATTAGCAGGTAGGTTAAAGCGTGTGATTGGATCCGTCATACACCCCTCGCAGGCCTACAGCGTCCCCGGGAGGGACATCTCAGACACAGTTTTGTCTCTGAGATATCTCCTTCGGCAGATGCACGCGACCGGTGGTATTCACGTTAGTGTAGACTTTAACAAGGCGTTCGACAGAGTTGAGCATTCGTTCCTCTGGACTGTATTAGGTAAGTTAGGTTTCGGCGAACGGTTTGTTAATTGGCTACAGCTCATCTATTCCTTTGCGGTCAGTAAGGTCAAAGTCAACGGGTTTCTAACTGACTCTTTCCCCTTAAAAAGATCAGTCAGGCAGGGCTGTCCCCTCTCGTCGCTCCTCTACAGCATCGCCGCTGAGCCTTTGGCGGCCATGTTGAGGGCGGACGCGGCGGTGAGGGGACTGACCACGCCTGCGGGTAGGGAAGTCAAAATTTTTCAGTACGCAGATGACACGAATCTGATCCTCCGAGACGTGGAGAGCCTGAACGCCTCTCTCCACGTGCTCAATGTTTACGGCCTCGCTTCAGGGGCCAAAATCAATTTCGATAAAACCACGGTTAAATTTTGCGGCAGCGTCACGCCTGTTCCTCTCCCTGTCCAGCTCCGGGAGGCCGGGGACTCCTACAAGGTCCTCGGCGTCCCCCTGGGCAGAGACGAGGAGGCGTGTCGTACTGCACTTTGGTCGCCTTTGTGCGAGAAAATTACAGCGCGCTTGAATTTTTGGAGACGTCGTAATCTGACATTAAAAGGTAAAGTCTTAGTTGTAAATTCTTTGTGCATGTCCATGTTGAACCATGCACTCTCCGTGTACGGCCTGCCGGGGGTCTATGCTAACAAATTAAGGTTAGTGATAAACCACTTTTTGTGGAATCGTGAGAGGGGCTTTATTGCACATAAGGTTATGATAGGTGAGTACGATCAGGGAGGTTTAAAGTTAGCAGATTTAGAGTTAAGGAAGAAGGCCTTCAGGCTGAAAACAATTCGGAAATTTCTAGACGTTGAGGTAGATGCTCCATGGAAGGATCATATAGGTGAGTTTGTTAATAGTCTAGGTAAGTTTGGTGTTTATAATTTGTGTTTGTTGCCCCCTGTTTCGGTCCTGGAGGGCCTCCCCCCCTTCGAGAGGGAACTCTTGGAGGCGTGGAGGACTTTCAGGCCCCTGACTGTGGCGGTTCCAGACAGCGGTGAGGGTCTCGCGCACATGCCCCTCCGTCATAACCCTGACTTGCTCTCCGCTCCCCCCGGGAAGCGCGAGTGCATGATCAGTGGGGCGATGGAGGAGGCTGGGCTGGAATATGTAGGTAAGGTATTTGACGTGAAAGGTAATTTTAGTGTAGATTACATAGGGAAGTGTTTTAGGTTAGCAGGTAAAGTGTTTAGGAAAAAGTACATTAGTGGTATGGTAAGTATTTTTAACAGGAATCTGGTCAGGCATTGGGGAAGCACTTTGGGCCAAATGGGGAGCACGACAGGTAAGTTGAATTTTAATGTATTTGTTAGCACGGGGAGGTTTAGGATTTTCACAGACCTTCCCACCCGCATCCTGTATCAGTTGTTGTTGCCGGGAGTGCTCGGGCGTCCCGCCTCGGAACACAAATGGTCATTAACATTCCCCGCACGCACCATCGCAACCATCTGGGCCAACATCTTTAATTGGTACACCCCACATAACGTAGGTCATTTTGACTTCAGATTTAGACACAGGATCGTCTTTACATCCGCAGCACTGCACGCATTTCTTCCCGACAGCTACGCTGCGGACTGCCCCGTGTGCCACGGACCCCCCCCGAGACCCTGGAGCACATGCTGTACACCTGCCCGGCCGTCCGCCCGTTCTGGTCCCGACTGCAGGACCTCCTCGCTCGGAGGCTGTCCTGGAGGCTCCCACCGCCGGCGGCCCTAGGAGGGGACGACCAGGAGCCCTGGCTCCTCCTCTTTGGTCCCGGACAGAGTCGCTCTGGAGCCAACACCCATCTCGCCCGACTAACCCTCTCCATAGCCCGGTACACATTATATCTCAACAGGAACATCCATCTCCGTGACAATAAAACAGCAGCACCCTGGCCCATCTTCAAAGGACTCTTGGCCGCACACCTCCGACACCTCCACATGGCAGCAGAGCACCGGTTCATCACCCACCTCGTCCCCCACAACACCCTGATCCACCTCACACCCTCTGGAAACCTGGACATCCTCTTCTGACCCCGGCATCACCCCCCCCAACCACGGCATCACCCCCCATCACTGAAGAATGTTTGGAGAATGATTGTGTGTTTGATTTTCTGTAATTTTTTTTTTTCTCGTCTCCCCTTGCCCTTGTGTATCCTATTCCCTTGCCCTTGTGTGTCATGTATGTCTGTACATTCATGTAAATATATGTAAATACTTGTTTTAAGATGTTTTTGATAATAAAAGATAAAAAAAAAAAAAAAGAAGACCAGCCCGATCTCGTCTGATCTCGGAAGCCAAGCAGGGTTGGGCCTGGTTAGTACTTGGATGGGAGACCGCCTGGGAATACCAGGTGCTGTGAGCATTTTCACACTTTTTCACCTGTCAAAAAAAAAAAAAAAAGAAGTTTTTCATTGAGATATCCCAATTTTGACCGAGCAAGTGGCGTGAAGGTACTCTTCACGAAAAGACAGTGTTTGATGCAAAAAAAGCAATTTATACGAGTTTTGACCTGGAACATTTCGCTCACGGCCATACCACCCTGGACCAGCCCGATCTCGTCTGATCTCGGAAGCCAAGCAGGGTTGGGCCTGGTTAGTACTTGGATGGGAGACCGCCTGGGAATACCAGGTGCTGTGAGCATTTTCACACTTTTTCACCTGTCAAAAAAAAAAAAAAAAAAAAAAAAAAGAAGTTTTTCATTGAGATATCCCAATTTTGACCGAGCAAGTGGCGTGAAGGTACTCTTCACGAAAAGACAGTGTTTGATGCAAAAAAAGCAATTTATACGAGTTTTGACCTGGAACATTTCGCTCACGGCCATACCACCCTGGACCAGCCCGATCTCGTCTGATCTCGGAAGCCAAGCAGGGTTGGGCCTGGTTAGTACTTGGATGGGAGACCGCCTGGGAATACCAGGTGCTGTGAGCATTTTCACACTTTTTCACCTGTCAAAAAAAAAAAAAAAGAAGTTTTTCATTGAGATATCCCAATTTTGACCGAGCAAGTGGCGTGAAGGTACTCTTCACGAAAAGACAGTGTTTGATATAAAAAAGGCCGTTTTGACCTGGAACATTTCGCTCACGGCCATACCACCCTGGACCAGCCCGATCTCGTCTGATCTCGGAAGCCAAGCAGGGTTGGGCCTGGTTAGTACTTGGATGGGAGACCGCCTGGGAATACCAGGTGCTGTGAGCATTTTCACACTTTTTCACCTGTCAAAAAAAAAAAAAAAAGAAGTTTTTCATTGAGATATCCCAATTTTGACCGAGCAAGTGGCGTGAAGGTACTCTTCACGAAAAGACAGTGTTTGATATAAAAAAGGCCGTTTTGACCTGGAACATTTCGCTCACGGCCATACCACCCTGGACCAGCCCGATCTCGTCTGATCTCGGAAGCCAAGCAGGGTTGGGCCTGGTTAGTACTTGGATGGGAGACCGCCTGGGAATACCAGGTGCTGTGAGCATTTTCACACTTTTTCACCTGTCAAAAAAAAAAAAAAAAGAAGTTTTTCATTGAGATATCCCAATTTTGACCGAGCAAGTGGCGTGAAGGTACTCTTCACGAAAAGACAGTGTTTGATATAAAAAAGGCCGTTTTGACCTGGAACATTTCGCTCACGGCCATACCACCCTGGACCAGCCCGATCTCGTCTGATCTCGGAAGCCAAGCAGGGTTGGGCCTGGTTAGTACTTGGATGGGAGACCGCCTGGGAATACCAGGTGCTGTGAGCATTTTCACACTTTTTCACCTGTCAAAAAAAAAAAAAAAAAAAAAAAAAAGAAGTTTTTCATTGAGATATCCCAATTTTGACCGAGCAAGTGGCGTGAAGGTACTCTTCACGAAAAGACAGTGTTTGATGCAAAAAAAGCAATTTATACGAGTTTTGACCTGGAACATTTCGCTCACGGCCATACCACCCTGGACCAGCCCGATCTCGTCTGATCTCGGAAGCCAAGCAGGGTTGGGCCTGGTTAGTACTTGGATGGGAGACCGCCTGGGAATACCAGGTGCTGTGAGCATTTTCACACTTTTTCACCTGTCAAAAAAAAAAAAAAAAAAAAAAAAAAGAAGTTTTTCATTGAGATATCCCAATTTTGACCGAGCAAGTGGCGTGAAGGTACTCTTCACGAAAAGACAGTGTTTGATGCAAAAAAAGCAATTTATACGAGTTTTGACCTGGAACATTTCGCTCACGGCCATACCACCCTGGACCAGCCCGATCTCGTCTGATCTCGGAAGCCAAGCAGGGTTGGGCCTGGTTAGTACTTGGATGGGAGACCGCCTGGGAATACCAGGTGCTGTGAGCATTTTCACACTTTTTCACCTGTCAAAAAAAAAAAAAAAAGAAGTTTTTCATTGAGATATCCCAATTTTGACCGAGCAAGTGGCGTGAAGGTACTCTTCACGAAAAGACAGTGTTTGATATAAAAAAGGCCGTTTTGACCTGGAACATTTCGCTCACGGCCATACCACCCTGGACCAGCCCGATCTCGTCTGATCTCGGAAGCCAAGCAGGGTTGGGCCTGGTTAGTACTTGGATGGGAGACCGCCTGGGAATACCAGGTGCTGTGAGCATTTTCACACTTTTTCACCTGTCAAAAAAAAAAAAAAAAGAAGTTTTTCATTGAGATATCCCAATTTTGACCGAGCAAGTGGCGTGAAGGTACTCTTCACGAAAAGACAGTGTTTGATATAAAAAAGGCCGTTTTGACCTGGAACATTTCGCTCACGGCCATACCACCCTGGACCAGCCCGATCTCGTCTGATCTCGGAAGCCAAGCAGGGTTGGGCCTGGTTAGTACTTGGATGGGAGACCGCCTGGGAATACCAGGTGCTGTGAGCATTTTCACACTTTTTCACCTGTCAAAAAAAAAAAAAAAAAAAAAAAAAAGAAGTTTTTCATTGAGATATCCCAATTTTGACCGAGCAAGTGGCGTGAAGGTACTCTTCACGAAAAGACAGTGTTTGATGCAAAAAAAGCAATTTATACGAGTTTTGACCTGGAACATTTCGCTCACGGCCATACCACCCTGGACCAGCCCGATCTCGTCTGATCTCGGAAGCCAAGCAGGGTTGGGCCTGGTTAGTACTTGGATGGGAGACCGCCTGGGAATACCAGGTGCTGTGAGCATTTTCACACTTTTTCACCTGTCAAAAAAAAAAAAAAAAAAAAAAAAAAGAAGTTTTTCATTGAGATATCCCAATTTTGACCGAGCAAGTGGCGCGAAGGTACTCTTCACGAAAAGACAGTGTTTGATGCAAAAAAAGCAATTTATACGAGTTTTGACCTGGAACATTTCGCTCACGGCCATACCACCCTGGACCAGCCCGATCTCGTCTGATCTCGGAAGCCAAGCAGGGTTGGGCCTGGTTAGTACTTGGATGGGAGACCGCCTGGGAATACCAGGTGCTGTGAGCATTTTCACACTTTTTCACCTGTCAAAAAAAAAAAAAAAAGAAGTTTTTCATTGAGATATCCCAATTTTGACCGAGCAAGTGGCGTGAAGGTACTCTTCACGAAAAGACAGTGTTTGATATAAAAAAGGCCGTTTTGACCTGGAACATTTCGCTCACGGCCATACCACCCTGGACCAGCCCGATCTCGTCTGATCTCGGAAGCCAAGCAGGGTTGGGCCTGGTTAGTACTTGGATGGGAGACCGCCTGGGAATACCAGGTGCTGTGAGCATTTTCACACTTTTTCACCTGTCAAAAAAAAAAAAAAAAGAAGTTTTTCATTGAGATATCCCAATTTTGACCGAGCAAGTGGCGTGAAGGTACTCTTCACGAAAAGACAGTGTTTGATATAAAAAAGGCCGTTTTGACCTGGAACATTTCGCTCACGGCCATACCACCCTGGACCAGCCCGATCTCGTCTGATCTCGGAAGCCAAGCAGGGTTGGGCCTGGTTAGTACTTGGATGGGAGACCGCCTGGGAATACCAGGTGCTGTGAGCATTTTCACACTTTTTCACCTGTCAAAAAAAAAAAAAAAAAAAAAAAAAAGAAGTTTTTCATTGAGATATCCCAATTTTGACCGAGCAAGTGGCGTGAAGGTACTCTTCACGAAAAGACAGTGTTTGATGCAAAAAAAGCAATTTATACGAGTTTTGACCTGGAACATTTCGCTCACGGCCATACCACCCTGGACCAGCCCGATCTCGTCTGATCTCGGAAGCCAAGCAGGGTTGGGCCTGGTTAGTACTTGGATGGGAGACCGCCTGGGAATACCAGGTGCTGTGAGCATTTTCACACTTTTTCACCTGTCAAAAAAAAAAAAAAAAAAAAAAAAAAGAAGTTTTTCATTGAGATATCCCAATTTTGACCGAGCAAGTGGCGTGAAGGTACTCTTCACGAAAAGACAGTGTTTGATGCAAAAAAAGCAATTTATACGAGTTTTGACCTGGAACATTTCGCTCACGGCCATACCACCCTGGACCAGCCCGATCTCGTCTGATCTCGGAAGCCAAGCAGGGTTGGGCCTGGTTAGTACTTGGATGGGAGACCGCCTGGGAATACCAGGTGCTGTGAGCATTTTCACACTTTTTCACCTGTCAAAAAAAAAAAAAAAAGAAGTTTTTCATTGAGATATCCCAATTTTGACCGAGCAAGTGGCGTGAAGGTACTCTTCACGAAAAGACAGTGTTTGATATAAAAAAGGCCGTTTTGACCTGGAACATTTCGCTCACGGCCATACCACCCTGGACCAGCCCGATCTCGTCTGATCTCGGAAGCCAAGCAGGGTTGGGCCTGGTTAGTACTTGGATGGGAGACCGCCTGGGAATACCAGGTGCTGTGAGCATTTTCACACTTTTTCACCTGTCAAAAAAAAAAAAAAAAAAAAAAAAAGAAGTTTTTCATTGAGATATCCCAATTTTGACCGAGCAAGTGGCGCGAAGGTACTCTTCACGAAAAGACAGTGTTTGATGCAAAAAAAGCAATTTATACGAGTTTTGACCTGGAACATTTCGCTCACGGCCATACCACCCTGGACCAGCCCGATCTCGTCTGATCTCGGAAGCCAAGCAGGGTTGGGCCTGGTTAGTACTTGGATGGGAGACCGCCTGGGAATACCAGGTGCTGTGAGCATTTTCACACTTTTTCACCTGTCAAAAAAAAAAAAAAAAGAAGTTTTTCATTGAGATATCCCAATTTTGACCGAGCAAGTGGCGTGAAGGTACTCTTCACGAAAAGACAGTGTTTGATATAAAAAAGGCCGTTTTGACCTGGAACATTTCGCTCACGGCCATACCACCCTGGACCAGCCCGATCTCGTCTGATCTCGGAAGCCAAGCAGGGTTGGGCCTGGTTAGTACTTGGATGGGAGACCGCCTGGGAATACCAGGTGCTGTGAGCATTTTCACACTTTTTCACCTGTCAAAAAAAAAAAAAAAAGAAGTTTTTCATTGAGATATCCCAATTTTGACCGAGCAAGTGGCGTGAAGGTACTCTTCACGAAAAGACAGTGTTTGATATAAAAAAGGCCGTTTTGACCTGGAACATTTCGCTCACGGCCATACCACCCTGGACCAGCCCGATCTCGTCTGATCTCGGAAGCCAAGCAGGGTTGGGCCTGGTTAGTACTTGGATGGGAGACCGCCTGGGAATACCAGGTGCTGTGAGCATTTTCACACTTTTTCACCTGTCAAAAAAAAAAAAAAAAAAAAAAAAAAGAAGTTTTTCATTGAGATATCCCAATTTTGACCGAGCAAGTGGCGTGAAGGTACTCTTCACGAAAAGACAGTGTTTGATGCAAAAAAAGCAATTTATACGAGTTTTGACCTGGAACATTTCGCTCACGGCCATACCACCCTGGACCAGCCCGATCTCGTCTGATCTCGGAAGCCAAGCAGGGTTGGGCCTGGTTAGTACTTGGATGGGAGACCGCCTGGGAATACCAGGTGCTGTGAGCATTTTCACACTTTTTCACCTGTCAAAAAAAAAAAAAAAAAAAAAAAAAAAGAAGTTTTTCATTGAGATATCCCAATTTTGACCGAGCAAGTGGCGTGAAGGTACTCTTCACGAAAAGACAGTGTTTGATGCAAAAAAAGCAATTTATACGAGTTTTGACCTGGAACATTTCGCTCACGGCCATACCACCCTGGACCAGCCCGATCTCGTCTGATCTCGGAAGCCAAGCAGGGTTGGGCCTGGTTAGTACTTGGATGGGAGACCGCCTGGGAATACCAGGTGCTGTGAGCATTTTCACACTTTTTCACCTGTCAAAAAAAAAAAAAAAAGAAGTTTTTCATTGAGATATCCCAATTTTGACCGAGCAAGTGGCGTGAAGGTACTCTTCACGAAAAGACAGTGTTTGATATAAAAAAGGCCGTTTTGACCTGGAACATTTCGCTCACGGCCATACCACCCTGGACCAGCCCGATCTCGTCTGATCTCGGAAGCCAAGCAGGGTTGGGCCTGGTTAGTACTTGGATGGGAGACCGCCTGGGAATACCAGGTGCTGTGAGCATTTTCACACTTTTTCACCTGTCAAAAAAAAAAAAAAAAAAAAAAAAAGAAGTTTTTCATTGAGATATCCCAATTTTGACCGAGCAAGTGGCGCGAAGGTACTCTTCACGAAAAGACAGTGTTTGATGCAAAAAAAGCAATTTATACGAGTTTTGACCTGGAACATTTCGCTCACGGCCATACCACCCTGGACCAGCCCGATCTCGTCTGATCTCGGAAGCCAAGCAGGGTTGGGCCTGGTTAGTACTTGGATGGGAGACCGCCTGGGAATACCAGGTGCTGTGAGCATTTTCACACTTTTTCACCTGTCAAAAAAAAAAAAAAAAGAAGTTTTTCATTGAGATATCCCAATTTTGACCGAGCAAGTGGCGTGAAGGTACTCTTCACGAAAAGACAGTGTTTGATATAAAAAAGGCCGTTTTGACCTGGAACATTTCGCTCACGGCCATACCACCCTGGACCAGCCCGATCTCGTCTGATCTCGGAAGCCAAGCAGGGTTGGGCCTGGTTAGTACTTGGATGGGAGACCGCCTGGGAATACCAGGTGCTGTGAGCATTTTCACACTTTTTCACCTGTCAAAAAAAAAAAAAAAAGAAGTTTTTCATTGAGATATCCCAATTTTGACCGAGCAAGTGGCGTGAAGGTACTCTTCACGAAAAGACAGTGTTTGATATAAAAAAGGCCGTTTTGACCTGGAACATTTCGCTCACGGCCATACCACCCTGGACCAGCCCGATCTCGTCTGATCTCGGAAGCCAAGCAGGGTTGGGCCTGGTTAGTACTTGGATGGGAGACCGCCTGGGAATACCAGGTGCTGTGAGCATTTTCACACTTTTTCACCTGTCAAAAAAAAAAAAAAAAGAAGTTTTTCATTGAGATATCCCAATTTTGACCGAGCAAGTGGCGTGAAGGTACTCTTCACGAAAAGACAGTGTTTGATATAAAAAAGGCCGTTTTGACCTGGAACATTTCGCTCACGGCCATACCACCCTGGACCAGCCCGATCTCGTCTGATCTCGGAAGCCAAGCAGGGTTGGGCCTGGTTAGTACTTGGATGGGAGACCGCCTGGGAATACCAGGTGCTGTGAGCATTTTCACACTTTTTCACCTGTCAAAAAAAAAAAAAAAAGAAGTTTTTCATTGAGATATCCCAATTTTGACCGAGCAAGTGGCGTGAAGGTACTCTTCACGAAAAGACAGTGTTTGATATAAAAAAGGCCGTTTTGACCTGGAACATTTCGCTCACGGCCATACCACCCTGGACCAGCCCGATCTCGTCTGATCTCGGAAGCCAAGCAGGGTTGGGCCTGGTTAGTACTTGGATGGGAGACCGCCTGGGAATACCAGGTGCTGTGAGCATTTTCACACTTTTTCACCTGTCAAAAAAAAAAAAAAAAGAAGTTTTTCATTGAGATATCCCAATTTTGACCGAGCAAGTGGCGTGAAGGTACTCTTCACGAAAAGACAGTGTTTGATATAAAAAAGGCCGTTTTGACCTGGAACATTTCGCTCACGGCCATACCACCCTGGACCAGCCCGATCTCGTCTGATCTCGGAAGCCAAGCAGGGTTGGGCCTGGTTAGTACTTGGATGGGAGACCGCCTGGGAATACCAGGTGCTGTGAGCATTTTCACACTTTTTCACCTGTCAAAAAAAAAAAAAAAAAAAAAAAAAAGAAGTTTTTCATTGAGATATCCCAATTTTGACCGAGCAAGTGGCGTGAAGGTACTCTTCACGAAAAGACAGTGTTTGATGCAAAAAAAGCAATTTATACGAGTTTTGACCTGGAACATTTCGCTCACGGCCATACCACCCTGGACCAGCCCGATCTCGTCTGATCTCGGAAGCCAAGCAGGGTTGGGCCTGGTTAGTACTTGGATGGGAGACCGCCTGGGAATACCAGGTGCTGTGAGCATTTTCACACTTTTTCACCTGTCAAAAAAAAAAAAAAAAGAAGTTTTTCATTGAGATATCCCAATTTTGACCGAGCAAGTGGCGTGAAGGTACTCTTCACGAAAAGACAGTGTTTGATATAAAAAAGGCCGTTTTGACCTGGAACATTTCGCTCACGGCCATACCACCCTGGACCAGCCCGATCTCGTCTGATCTCGGAAGCCAAGCAGGGTTGGGCCTGGTTAGTACTTGGATGGGAGACCGCCTGGGAATACCAGGTGCTGTGAGCATTTTCACACTTTTTCACCTGTCAAAAAAAAAAAAAAAAGAAGTTTTTCATTGAGATATCCCAATTTTGACCGAGCAAGTGGCGTGAAGGTACTCTTCACGAAAAGACAGTGTTTGATATAAAAAAGGCCGTTTTGACCTGGAACATTTCGCTCACGGCCATACCACCCTGGACCAGCCCGATCTCGTCTGATCTCGGAAGCCAAGCAGGGTTGGGCCTGGTTAGTACTTGGATGGGAGACCGCCTGGGAATACCAGGTGCTGTGAGCATTTTCACACTTTTTCACCTGTCAAAAAAAAAAAAAAAAAAAAAAAAAAGAAGTTTTTCATTGAGATATCCCAATTTTGACCGAGCAAGTGGCGTGAAGGTACTCTTCACGAAAAGACAGTGTTTGATATAAAAAAGGCCGTTTTGACCTGGAACATTTCGCTCACGGCCATACCACCCTGGACCAGCCCGATCTCGTCTGATCTCGGAAGCCAAGCAGGGTTGGGCCTGGTTAGTACTTGGATGGGAGACCGCCTGGGAATACCAGGTGCTGTGAGCATTTTCACACTTTTTCACCTGTCAAAAAAAAAAAAAAAAGAAGTTTTTCATTGAGATATCCCAATTTTGACCGAGCAAGTGGCGTGAAGGTACTCTTCACGAAAAGACAGTGTTTGATATAAAAAAGGCCGTTTTGACCTGGAACATTTCGCTCACGGCCATACCACCCTGGACCAGCCCGATCTCGTCTGATCTCGGAAGCCAAGCAGGGTTGGGCCTGGTTAGTACTTGGATGGGAGACCGCCTGGGAATACCAGGTGCTGTGAGCATTTTCACACTTTTTCACCTGTCAAAAAAAAAAAAAAAAAAAAAAAAAAGAAGTTTTTCATTGAGATATCCCAATTTTGACCGAGCAAGTGGCGTGAAGGTACTCTTCACGAAAAGACAGTGTTTGATGCAAAAAAAGCAATTTATACGAGTTTTGACCTGGAACATTTCGCTCACGGCCATACCACCCTGGACCAGCCCGATCTCGTCTGATCTCGGAAGCCAAGCAGGGTTGGGCCTGGTTAGTACTTGGATGGGAGACCGCCTGGGAATACCAGGTGCTGTGAGCATTTTCACACTTTTTCACCTGTCAAAAAAAAAAAAAAAAGAAGTTTTTCATTGAGATATCCCAATTTTGACCGAGCAAGTGGCGTGAAGGTACTCTTCACGAAAAGACAGTGTTTGATATAAAAAAGGCCGTTTTGACCTGGAACATTTCGCTCACGGCCATACCACCCTGGACCAGCCCGATCTCGTCTGATCTCGGAAGCCAAGCAGGGTTGGGCCTGGTTAGTACTTGGATGGGAGACCGCCTGGGAATACCAGGTGCTGTGAGCATTTTCACACTTTTTCACCTGTCAAAAAAAAAAAAAAAAGAAGTTTTTCATTGAGATATCCCAATTTTGACCGAGCAAGTGGCGTGAAGGTACTCTTCACGAAAAGACAGTGTTTGATATAAAAAAGGCCGTTTTGACCTGGAACATTTCGCTCACGGCCATACCACCCTGGACCAGCCCGATCTCGTCTGATCTCGGAAGCCAAGCAGGGTTGGGCCTGGTTAGTACTTGGATGGGAGACCGCCTGGGAATACCAGGTGCTGTGAGCATTTTCACACTTTTTCACCTGTCAAAAAAAAAAAAAAAAAAAAAAAAAAAGAAGTTTTTCATTGAGATATCCCAATTTTGACCGAGCAAGTGGCGTGAAGGTACTCTTCACGAAAAGACAGTGTTTGATGCAAAAAAAGCAATTTATACGAGTTTTGACCTGGAACATTTCGCTCACGGCCATACCACCCTGGACCAGCCCGATCTCGTCTGATCTCGGAAGCCAAGCAGGGTTGGGCCTGGTTAGTACTTGGATGGGAGACCGCCTGGGAATACCAGGTGCTGTGAGCATTTTCACACTTTTTCACCTGTCAAAAAAAAAAAAAAAAGAAGTTTTTCATTGAGATATCCCAATTTTGACCGAGCAAGTGGCGTGAAGGTACTCTTCACGAAAAGACAGTGTTTGATATAAAAAAGGCCGTTTTGACCTGGAACATTTCGCTCACGGCCATACCACCCTGGACCAGCCCGATCTCGTCTGATCTCGGAAGCCAAGCAGGGTTGGGCCTGGTTAGTACTTGGATGGGAGACCGCCTGGGAATACCAGGTGCTGTGAGCATTTTCACACTTTTTCACCTGTCAAAAAAAAAAAAAAAAGAAGTTTTTCATTGAGATATCCCAATTTTGACCGAGCAAGTGGCGTGAAGGTACTCTTCACGAAAAGACAGTGTTTGATATAAAAAAGGCCGTTTTGACCTGGAACATTTCGCTCACGGCCATACCACCCTGGACCAGCCCGATCTCGTCTGATCTCGGAAGCCAAGCAGGGTTGGGCCTGGTTAGTACTTGGATGGGAGACCGCCTGGGAATACCAGGTGCTGTGAGCATTTTCACACTTTTTCACCTGTCAAAAAAAAAAAAAAAAAAAAAAAAAAGAGGTTTTTCATTGAGATATCCCAATTTTGACCGAGCAAGTGGCGTGAAGGTACTCTTCACGAAAAGACAGTGTTTGATGCAAAAAAAGCAATTTATACGAGTTTTGACCTGGAACATTTCGCTCACGGCCATACCACCCTGGACCAGCCCGATCTCGTCTGATCTCGGAAGCCAAGCAGGGTTGGGCCTGGTTAGTACTTGGATGGGAGACCGCCTGGGAATACCAGGTGCTGTGAGCATTTTCACACTTTTTCACCTGTCAAAAAAAAAAAAAAAAGAAGTTTTTCATTGAGATATCCCAATTTTGACCGAGCAAGTGGCGTGAAGGTACTCTTCACGAAAAGACAGTGTTTGATATAAAAAAGGCCGTTTTGACCTGGAACATTTCGCTCACGGCCATACCACCCTGGACCAGCCCGATCTCGTCTGATCTCGGAAGCCAAGCAGGGTTGGGCCTGGTTAGTACTTGGATGGGAGACCGCCTGGGAATACCAGGTGCTGTGAGCATTTTCACACTTTTTCACCTGTCAAAAAAAAAAAAAAAAGAAGTTTTTCATTGAGATATCCCAATTTTGACCGAGCAAGTGGCGTGAAGGTACTCTTCACGAAAAGACAGTGTTTGATATAAAAAAGGCCGTTTTGACCTGGAACATTTCGCTCACGGCCATACCACCCTGGACCAGCCCGATCTCGTCTGATCTCGGAAGCCAAGCAGGGTTGGGCCTGGTTAGTACTTGGATGGGAGACCGCCTGGGAATACCAGGTGCTGTGAGCATTTTCACACTTTTTCACCTGTCAAAAAAAAAAAAAAAAGAAGTTTTTCATTGAGATATCCCAATTTTGACCGAGCAAGTGGCGTGAAGGTACTCTTCACGAAAAGACAGTGTTTGATATAAAAAAGGCCGTTTTGACCTGGAACATTTCGCTCACGGCCATACCACCCTGGACCAGCCCGATCTCGTCTGATCTCGGAAGCCAAGCAGGGTTGGGCCTGGTTAGTACTTGGATGGGAGACCGCCTGGGAATACCAGGTGCTGTGAGCATTTTCACACTTTTTCACCTGTCAAAAAAAAAAAAAAAAGAAGTTTTTCATTGAGATATCCCAATTTTGACCGAGCAAGTGGCGTGAAGGTACTCTTCACGAAAAGACAGTGTTTGATATAAAAAAGGCCGTTTTGACCTGGAACATTTCGCTCACGGCCATACCACCCTGGACCAGCCCGATCTCGTCTGATCTCGGAAGCCAAGCAGGGTTGGGCCTGGTTAGTACTTGGATGGGAGACCGCCTGGGAATACCAGGTGCTGTGAGCATTTTCACACTTTTTCACCTGTCAAAAAAAAAAAAAAAAGAAGTTTTTCATTGAGATATCCCAATTTTGACCGAGCAAGTGGCGTGAAGGTACTCTTCACGAAAAGACAGTGTTTGATATAAAAAAGGCCGTTTTGACCTGGAACATTTCGCTCACGGCCATACCACCCTGGACCAGCCCGATCTCGTCTGATCTCGGAAGCCAAGCAGGGTTGGGCCTGGTTAGTACTTGGATGGGAGACCGCCTGGGAATACCAGGTGCTGTGAGCATTTTCACACTTTTTCACCTGTCAAAAAAAAAAAAAAAAGAAGTTTTTCATTGAGATATCCCAATTTTGACCGAGCAAGTGGCGTGAAGGTACTCTTCACGAAAAGACAGTGTTTGATATAAAAAAGGCCGTTTTGACCTGGAACATTTCGCTCACGGCCATACCACCCTGGACCAGCCCGATCTCGTCTGATCTCGGAAGCCAAGCAGGGTTGGGCCTGGTTAGTACTTGGATGGGAGACCGCCTGGGAATACCAGGTGCTGTGAGCATTTTCACACTTTTTCACCTGTCAAAAAAAAAAAAAAAAGAAGTTTTTCATTGAGATATCCCAATTTTGACCGAGCAAGTGGCGTGAAGGTACTCTTCACGAAAAGACAGTGTTTGATATAAAAAAGGCCGTTTTGACCTGGAACATTTCGCTCACGGCCATACCACCCTGGACCAGCCCGATCTCGTCTGATCTCGGAAGCCAAGCAGGGTTGGGCCTGGTTAGTACTTGGATGGGAGACCGCCTGGGAATACCAGGTGCTGTGAGCATTTTCACACTTTTTCACCTGTCAAAAAAAAAAAAAAAAGAAGTTTTTCATTGAGATATCCCAATTTTGACCGAGCAAGTGGCGTGAAGGTACTCTTCACGAAAAGACAGTGTTTGATATAAAAAAGGCCGTTTTGACCTGGAACATTTCGCTCACGGCCATACCACCCTGGACCCGCCCCTTTGCAATCAGTGCAGGTGCGTGCAATTTGTGGTGTGCTGCATGGTCTGGAGCTGGAGGTTTGGGAGTTTTTTTTTGAGTTTTTAATCGTTATTTTGGTCATTTTCATTTACTTTTTTCAGTTCTTTTGTTTGTTCCCCTCCCAGTAAACTTACTGGGAGGTGGATTTTTTGTTTTTTGTGAGCATGGCTCAAAGGACGGACAACACGGCATCGGACACTGGAATGGACACGACAAAGGCAAGACAAAGTTTGAAAGAATCTGTAAATAATAGAAAGAACGAAGAAAGAAGAATGAAATTTATGAAAGAACTCACTGTGGTGTTGGAGTTGACGGAGGGAGCACAAATCACTCCACTAGCTTTTTTGAAATCGACACAGGAGGTGTGCGGCTCCATAGTAGCATGCAGACTCATCTCGAAGGACAAATATGAAGTAACTGTCAGTACCACCAAAGCGAAGGAGCGGCTCCTGGACGGGTACTGCATTGGAGGAGTCAGGGTTCACGCCCGTGACATCTCGGTGGATGAGCTGGTCGTGTCCTTCATGGGGCTGCCGGCTTATATCGAGGACGAGGAGATCCTGGCCAAGCTCTACGCCTGGGGGGTCTCTGCGGTCTCCGAGGTGAGGAGGAGAATGTGGCCGGGGACGAACGTGGCGGACGGCACCAGGTTTGTACGGGTAAGGTTCACGGACACGGTGCAGTCCTTACCGTATTCTGTCAGGTTTGACACCGCGGGGGGCCCCGAGTACTTCAGGGTAATACACGACAGGCAGGTGCGGGTGTGTAGGGGGTGTCTCCAGCCTGGCCATATTCTGAGGGAGTGCCCTGACTTTCTGTGCCGCAACTGCGGGAGCCAGGGGCATTACGCGCGCGAGTGCGTCGCGCAGCGGGCCCCGAAGTGCAGAGAGTGCCGCATGTTCCGCCACTTATGTCCGTGTGGTGCGGGTGACAGAGAGGAGGACAGAGAGGAGGACAGAGGGGAGGACAGAGGGGAGGACAGAGGGGAGGACAGGGAGGACGGCATTGGAGGAGAGAGCAGTGACGTGGCCCAGAACGTGCCCGCAACTGCTCTCTCCGAAGTAGAGGAGTTTTTGGAGGAGGAGGCTGTGGAGGAGTCAGGGGAGCCAGAGGTGTCTGGCTCCTCTTGCTCCTCTGACTCCTCAGACGAGGAGGCGCCCGTCGCACTGGAGATGGTGCTCGGCTCAGCGCTGGCGTCTGGGAAGGTGGGAGCAGGACAAACTGCTCCTCCTGACCAGAGGGAGGGGACTCGTGAGGGTCCAACTCCTAAGCCCGTGGAGGAAGAGGCTGAACCCGGGAGGAGGATGGGTGCGGGACAGGCCCCGCATCTTACCTCCAAAGGGGGGGACATCACCACAGGGCTGGGTGATGATCCCAAGCTCCAGTCGGACGGTGGTAAGAGGGGACAGGTGGAGAAGAAGGATAAGAAAGGGGCAAGACGCAGGAAGCAGGTGGCAGGAGACGGAGAGGGCGCTGCTGCTGAGAGCGGCTCTGCCTCCTCCGTTCCAACCACCTCAAAGGCGCCAGCAGAAAGCTCCATCAACCCACCATCCTCCACACGCAGCTCTGCCCCACGAGGTGAGCTCGAGACTGTTTTTAATGATGACTTCATGGATTTCTCCACCCGTGAAGTCAGAAAAAGAGTGTGGCAGTCGGATGCGACAGGCGCCAAAAAGAAGTCTAAATAAAAGATGGGTTACATCCTCCAAAGTCTCCTCTTAATGGCGTTCTCCTTGTCCTCTTGGAACGCAGGCGGCCTGCGGAGCCCAGTGCGGATGCAGAGCGCGTTACACTTTTCCAAGTGGGACGTGCTCTGCATCCAAGAAACGCACTGGGATGTCAGCCACGCGCAACAAGTGCGGAGCATGGGAGTAGGCTCTGTATTTTGGGCCCTGGGCACGGCGTGCTCGCGCGGTGTGGCCACGGTGGTGAGGCCTGGTGTCTTAGGCCAACCCACCCTGGTACACGCCGACCCAGAGGGCTCCTTCCTGGTCCTGGACTTCACGGACACAGTGAAGTTCAGACTAATTAACATCTACGCCCCGAACGATGATGGTCTGAGGAGGCAATTCTTCAAAAAAATATTTCGCTTTGCGAACGACAATACAATCATAATCGGTGACTTTAATACAACACTTTGCAAGACAGACATCGGCATTAACAACTCTTTTAAAAACAGCACTGCCAGGACAGCCCTGTTGGAAGAAGCCGCCAGCAGGAACCTGACGGAGGTGTGGCGGTTCGTCCACCCCTTCCTGAAGGATTTCTCCAGGCGGCAGGTCGTCCAGGGCGTCCTGAAGCAGTCCCGCATTGACCTCTGTTTTGCCTCCTCAGACCTGGCACAGAGAGTCAGTGGTGCTTCCTACAAGTGGTCAGGCTTGAGTGATCACTCCACTTTAGATATTTATTTTGGGTTAGTTTCATCACCGAGGAATGGAGGACTGTGGGTCCTAAACAGCTCCATCCTCGGTGATGAAACTTTTTGTAGGAAAATGGACTTTTTGTTTGATGTATTTGACATGGAGCTGGAGCTGATCGACAGCGTGGTCGATTGGTGGCCGACGGCAAAAACACGCATTAAAAAGCTCTGTGTCAATTACAGCAAACACAAGGCGTGGCTGTCGACCAGGAGGGAGACCGCTCTCCGCCAGCGCCTGCAGGTCCTGGACCAGGGCGCAGCTTCCACCACTGGCCCTGTGGATCCAGAGTACCTGGTGGTGCGCGCTGAGCTGGAGCAGCTGGAGGTAAGTAGGTGTCAGGGTGCAATTTTGAGGGCAAAAGCCAGACACACAGTCGAAGGAGAACGCTCGACAGCGTTCTTCTTCGGCTGTGAGAAGGCTACACAGGGAAAGATGCACATAGATAAGTTGATAGATAAGACAGGTAAGATTGTTTCCGAGGTAAGTGAGGTTTTAGAGACAGCGCAGGATTTCTATAGTAGGCTTTTTAGTTCAGACGGAGTGGCAGAGCAGGCTTTAGACCAGGCTGTAGGTGCTCTGGAGCGCACACTGAGCAGGGAGGATAGGGAGCTGTGCGACGCGCCTCTGTCTCTCATGGAGATAGAGGCTGCAGTCAAGAGTTTAAATACAGGAAAAAGCCCCGGAGAGGACGGACTAACCTGTGAGTTTTTCAAGCGTTTCGCTTCCAGGTTAGCTCCGATCCTACTCCTATTATATCAGGATTTTGAGAGTGAGAGTAGAGTTGGCGATGGTTTTGCGATGAGTGTCGTCACTCTGCTTTTTAAGAAGGGCGACAGGAGCAGCCTCGCCAACTACAGGCCCATTAGCCTTTTGAACGTAGACTATAAAATTTTAGCAAAGGTATTAGCAGGTAGGTTAAAGCGTGTGATTGGATCCGTCATACACCCCTCGCAGGCCTACAGCGTCCCCGGGAGGGACATCTCAGACACAGTTTTGTCTCTGAGATATCTCCTTCGGCAGATGCACGCGACCGGTGGTATTCACGTCAGTGTAGACTTTAACAAGGCGTTCGACAGAGTTGAGCATTCGTTCCTCTGGACTGTATTAGGTAAGTTAGGTTTCGGCGAACGGTTTGTTAATTGGCTACAGCTCATCTATTCCTTTGCGGTCAGTAAGGTCAAAGTCAACGGGTTTCTAACTGACTCTTTCCCCTTAAAAAGATCAGTCAGGCAGGGCTGTCCCCTCTCGTCGCTCCTCTACAGCATCGCCGCTGAGCCTTTGGCGGCCATGTTGAGGGCGGACGCGGCGGTGAGGGGACTGACCACGCCTGCGGGTAGGGAAGTCAAAATTTTTCAGTACGCAGATGACACGAATCTGATCCTCCGAGACGTGGAGAGCCTGAACGCCTCTCTCCACGTGCTCAATGTTTACGGCCTCGCTTCAGGGGCCAAAATCAATTTCGATAAAACCACGGTTAAATTTTGCGGCAGCGTCACGCCTGTTCCTCTCCCTGTCCAGCTCCGGGAGGCCGGGGACTCCTACAAGGTCCTCGGCGTCCCCCTGGGCAGAGACGAGGAGGCGTGTCGTACTGCACTTTGGTCGCCTTTGTGCGAGAAAATTACAGCGCGCTTGAATTTTTGGAGACGTCGTAATCTGACATTAAAAGGTAAAGTCTTAGTTGTAAATTCTTTGTGCATGTCCATGTTGAACCATGCACTCTCCGTGTACGGCCTGCCGGGGGTCTATGCTAACAAATTAAGGTTAGTGATAAACCACTTTTTGTGGAATCGTGAGAGGGGCTTTATTGCACATAAGGTTATGATAGGTGAGTACGATCAGGGAGGTTTAAAGTTAGCAGATTTAGAGTTAAGGAAGAAGGCCTTCAGGCTGAAAACAATTCGGAAATTTCTAGACGTTGAGGTAGATGCTCCATGGAAGGATTATATAGGTGAGTTTGTTAATAGTCTAGGTAAGTTTGGTGTTTATAATTTGTGTTTGTTGCCCCCTGTTTCGGTCCTGGAGGGCCTCCCCCCCTTCGAGAGGGAACTCTTGGAGGCGTGGAGGACTTTCAGGCCCCTGACTGTGGCGGTTCCAGACAGCGGTGAGGGTCTCGCGCACATGCCCCTCCGTCATAACCCTGACTTGCTCTCCGCTCCCCCCGGGAAGCGCGAGTGCATGATCAGTGGGGCGATGGAGGAGGCTGGGCTGGAATATGTAGGTAAGGTATTTGACGTGAAAGGTAATTTTAGTGTAGATTATATAGGGAAGTGTTTTAGGTTAGCAGGTAAAGTGTTTAGGAAAAAGTATATTAGTGGTATGGTAAGTATTTTTAACAGGAATCTGGTCAGGCATTGGGGAAGCACTTTGGTACACCCCACATAACGTAGGTCATTTTGACTTCAGATTTAGACACAGGATCGTCTTTACATCCGCAGCACTGCACGCATTCCTTCCCGACAGCTACGCTGCGGACTGCCCCGTGTGCCACGGACCCCCCGAGACCCTGGAGCACATGCTGTACACCTGCCCGGCCGTCCGCCCGTTCTGGTCCCGACTGCAGGACCTCCTCGCTCGGAGGCTGTCCTGGAGGCTCCCACCGCCGGCGGCCCTAGGAGGGGACGACCAGGAGCCCTGGCTCCTCCTCTTTGGTCCCGGACAGAGTCGCTCTGGAGCCAACACCCATCTCGCCCGACTAACCCTCTCCATAGCCCGGTACACATTATATCTCAACAGGAACATCCATCTCCGTGACAATAAAACAGCAGCACCCTGGCCCATCTTCAAAGGACTCTTGGCCGCACACCTCCGACACCTCCACATGGCAGCAGAGCACCGGTTCATCACCCACCTCGTCCCCCACAACACCCTGATCCACCTCACACCCTCTGGAAACCTGGACATCCTCTTCTGACCCCGGCATCACCCCCCCATCACTGAAGAATGTTTCGAGAATGATTGTGTGTTTGATTTTCTGTAATTTTTTGTCTCGTCTCCCCTTGCCCTTGTGTATCCCATTCCCTTGCCCTTGTGTGTCATGTATGTCTGTACATTCATGTAAATATATGTAAATACTTGTTTTAAGATGTTTTTGATAATAAAAGATAAAAAAAAAAAGACCAGCCCGATCTCGTCTGATCTCGGAAGCCAAGCAGGGTTGGGCCTGGTTAGTACTTGGATGGGAGACCGCCTGGGAATACCAGGTGCTGTGAGCATTTTCACACTTTTTCACCTGTCAAAAAAAAAAAAAAAAAAAAAAAAAAAGAGGTTTTTCATTGAGATATCCCAATTTTGACCGAGCAAGTGGCGTGAAGGTACTCTTCACGAAAAGACAGTGTTTGATGCAAAAAAAGCAATTTATACGAGTTTTGACCTGGAACATTTCGCTCACGGCCATACCACCCTGGACCAGCCCGATCTCGTCTGATCTCGGAAGCCAAGCAGGGTTGGGCCTGGTTAGTACTTGGATGGGAGACCGCCTGGGAATACCAGGTGCTGTGAGCATTTTCACACTTTTTCACCTGTCAAAAAAAAAAAAAAAAAAAAAAAAAAAGAAGTTTTTCATTGAGATATCCCAATTTTGACCGAGCAAGTGGCGTGAAGGTACTCTTCACGAAAAGACAGTGTTTGATGCAAAAAAAGCAATTTATACGAGTTTTGACCTGGAACATTTCGCTCACGGCCATACCACCCTGGACCAGCCCGATCTCGTCTGATCTCGGAAGCCAAGCAGGCTTGGGCCTGGTTAGTACTTGGATGGGAGACCGCCTGGGAATACCAGGTGCTGTGAGCATTTTCACACTTTTTCACCTGTCAAAAAAAAAAAAAAAAGAAGTTTTTCATTGAGATATCCCAATTTTGACCGAGCAAGTGGCGTGAAGGTACTCTTCACGAAAAGACAGTGTTTGATATAAAAAAGGCCGTTTTGACCTGGAACATTTCGCTCACGGCCATACCACCCTGGACCAGCCCGATCTCGTCTGATCTCGGAAGCCAAGCAGGGTTGGGCCTGGTTAGTACTTGGATGGGAGACCGCCTGGGAATACCAGGTGCTGTGAGCATTTTCACACTTTTTCACCTGTCAAAAAAAAAAAAAAAAAAAAAAAAAAGAAGTTTTTCATTGAGATATCCCAATTTTGACCGAGCAAGTGGCGCGAAGGTACTCTTCACGAAAAGACAGTGTTTGATGCAAAAAAAGCAATTTATACGAGTTTTGACCTGGAACATTTCGCTCACGGCCATACCACCCTGGACCAGCCCGATCTCGTCTGATCTCGGAAGCCAAGCAGGGTTGGGCCTGGTTAGTACTTGGATGGGAGACCGCCTGGGAATACCAGGTGCTGTGAGCATTTTCACACTTTTTCACCTGTCAAAAAAAAAAAAAAAAGAAGTTTTTCATTGAGATATCCCAATTTTGACCGAGCAAGTGGCGTGAAGGTACTCTTCACGAAAAGACAGTGTTTGATATAAAAAAGGCCGTTTTGACCTGGAACATTTCGCTCACGGCCATACCACCCTGGACCAGCCCGATCTCGTCTGATCTCGGAAGCCAAGCAGGGTTGGGCCTGGTTAGTACTTGGATGGGAGACCGCCTGGGAATACCAGGTGCTGTGAGCATTTTCACACTTTTTCACCTGTCAAAAAAAAAAAAAAAAGAAGTTTTTCATTGAGATATCCCAATTTTGACCGAGCAAGTGGCGTGAAGGTACTCTTCACGAAAAGACAGTGTTTGATATAAAAAAGGCCGTTTTGACCTGGAACATTTCGCTCACGGCCATACCACCCTGGACCAGCCCGATCTCGTCTGATCTCGGAAGCCAAGCAGGGTTGGGCCTGGTTAGTACTTGGATGGGAGACCGCCTGGGAATACCAGGTGCTGTGAGCATTTTCACACTTTTTCACCTGTCAAAAAAAAAAAAAAAAAAAAAAAAAAGAAGTTTTTCATTGAGATATCCCAATTTTGACCGAGCAAGTGGCGTGAAGGTACTCTTCACGAAAAGACAGTGTTTGATGCAAAAAAAGCAATTTATACGAGTTTTGACCTGGAACATTTCGCTCACGGCCATACCACCCTGGACCAGCCCGATCTCGTCTGATCTCGGAAGCCAAGCAGGGTTGGGCCTGGTTAGTACTTGGATGGGAGACCGCCTGGGAATACCAGGTGCTGTGAGCATTTTCACACTTTTTCACCTGTCAAAAAAAAAAAAAAAAAAAAAAAAAAGAAGTTTTTCATTGAGATATCCCAATTTTGACCGAGCAAGTGGCGTGAAGGTACTCTTCACGAAAAGACAGTGTTTGATGCAAAAAAAGCAATTTATACGAGTTTTGACCTGGAACATTTCGCTCACGGCCATACCACCCTGGACCAGCCCGATCTCGTCTGATCTCGGAAGCCAAGCAGGCTTGGGCCTGGTTAGTACTTGGATGGGAGACCGCCTGGGAATACCAGGTGCTGTGAGCATTTTCACACTTTTTCACCTGTCAAAAAAAAAAAAAAAAGAAGTTTTTCATTGAGATATCCCAATTTTGACCGAGCAAGTGGCGTGAAGGTACTCTTCACGAAAAGACAGTGTTTGATATAAAAAAGGCCGTTTTGACCTGGAACATTTCGCTCACGGCCATACCACCCTGGACCAGCCCGATCTCGTCTGATCTCGGAAGCCAAGCAGGGTTGGGCCTGGTTAGTACTTGGATGGGAGACCGCCTGGGAATACCAGGTGCTGTGAGCATTTTCACACTTTTTCACCTGTCAAAAAAAAAAAAAAAAAAAAAAAAAGAAGTTTTTCATTGAGATATCCCAATTTTGACCGAGCAAGTGGCGCGAAGGTACTCTTCACGAAAAGACAGTGTTTGATGCAAAAAAAGCAATTTATACGAGTTTTGACCTGGAACATTTCGCTCACGGCCATACCACCCTGGACCAGCCCGATCTCGTCTGATCTCGGAAGCCAAGCAGGGTTGGGCCTGGTTAGTACTTGGATGGGAGACCGCCTGGGAATACCAGGTGCTGTGAGCATTTTCACACTTTTTCACCTGTCAAAAAAAAAAAAAAAAGAAGTTTTTCATTGAGATATCCCAATTTTGACCGAGCAAGTGGCGTGAAGGTACTCTTCACGAAAAGACAGTGTTTGATATAAAAAAGGCCGTTTTGACCTGGAACATTTCGCTCACGGCCATACCACCCTGGACCAGCCCGATCTCGTCTGATCTCGGAAGCCAAGCAGGGTTGGGCCTGGTTAGTACTTGGATGGGAGACCGCCTGGGAATACCAGGTGCTGTGAGCATTTTCACACTTTTTCACCTGTCAAAAAAAAAAAAAAAAGAAGTTTTTCATTGAGATATCCCAATTTTGACCGAGCAAGTGGCGTGAAGGTACTCTTCACGAAAAGACAGTGTTTGATATAAAAAAGGCCGTTTTGACCTGGAACATTTCGCTCACGGCCATACCACCCTGGACCAGCCCGATCTCGTCTGATCTCGGAAGCCAAGCAGGGTTGGGCCTGGTTAGTACTTGGATGGGAGACCGCCTGGGAATACCAGGTGCTGTGAGCATTTTCACACTTTTTCACCTGTCAAAAAAAAAAAAAAAAAAAGAAGTTTTTCATTGAGATATCCCAATTTTGACCGAGCAAGTGGCGTGAAGGTACTCTTCACGAAAAGACAGTGTTTGATATAAAAAAGGCCGTTTTGACCTGGAACATTTCGCTCACGGCCATACCACCCTGGACCAGCCCGATCTCGTCTGATCTCGGAAGCCAAGCAGGGTTGGGCCTGGTTAGTACTTGGATGGGAGACCGCCTGGGAATACCAGGTGCTGTGAGCATTTTCACACTTTTTCACCTGTCAAAAAAAAAAAAAAAAGAAGTTTTTCATTGAGATATCCCAATTTTGACCGAGCAAGTGGCGTGAAGGTACTCTTCACGAAAAGACAGTGTTTGATATAAAAAAGGCCGTTTTGACCTGGAACATTTCGCTCACGGCCATACCACCCTGGACCAGCCCGATCTCGTCTGATCTCGGAAGCCAAGCAGGGTTGGGCCTGGTTAGTACTTGGATGGGAGACCGCCTGGGAATACCAGGTGCTGTGAGCATTTTCACACTTTTTCACCTGTCAAAAAAAAAAAAAAAAAGAAGTTTTTCATTGAGATATCCCAATTTTGACCGAGCAAGTGGCGTGAAGGTACTCTTCACGAAAAGACAGTGTTTGATATAAAAAAGGCCGTTTTGACCTGGAACATTTCGCTCACGGCCATACCACCCTGGACCAGCCCGATCTCGTCTGATCTCGGAAGCCAAGCAGGGTTGGGCCTGGTTAGTACTTGGATGGGAGACCGCCTGGGAATACCAGGTGCTGTGAGCTTTTTCACCTGTCAAAAAAAAAAAAAAAGAAGTTTTTCATTGAGATATCCCAATTTTGACCGAGCAAGTGGCGTGAAGGTACTCTTCACGAAAAGACAGTGTTTGATGCAAAAAAAGCAATTTATACGAGTTTTGACCTGGAACATTTCGCTCACGGCCATACCACCCTGGACCAGCCCGATCTCGTCTGATCTCGGAAGCCAAGCAGGGTTGGGCCTGGTTAGTACTTGGATGGGAGACCGCCTGGGAATACCAGGTGCTGTGAGCATTTTCACACTTTTTCACCTGTCAAAAAAAAAAAAAAAAAAAAAAAAAAGAAGTTTTTCATTGAGATATCCCAATTTTGACCGAGCAAGTGGCGTGAAGGTACTCTTCACGAAAAGACAGTGTTTGATATAAAAAAGGCCGTTTTGACCTGGAACATTTCGCTCACGGCCATACCACCCTGGACCAGCCCGATCTCGTCTGATCTCGGAAGCCAAGCAGGGTTGGGCCTGGTTAGTACTTGGATGGGAGACCGCCTGGGAATACCAGGTGCTGTGAGCATTTTCACACTTTTTCACCTGTCAAAAAAAAAAAAAAAAGAAGTTTTTCATTGAGATATCCCAATTTTGACCGAGCAAGTGGCGTGAAGGTACTCTTCACGAAAAGACAGTGTTTGATATAAAAAAGGCCGTTTTGACCTGGAACATTTCGCTCACGGCCATACCACCCTGGACCAGCCCGATCTCGTCTGATCTCGGAAGCCAAGCAGGGTTGGGCCTGGTTAGTACTTGGATGGGAGACCGCCTGGGAATACCAGGTGCTGTGAGCATTTTCACACTTTTTCACCTGTCAAAAAAAAAAAAAAAAGAAGTTTTTCATTGAGATATCCCAATTTTGACCGAGCAAGTGGCGTGAAGGTACTCTTCACGAAAAGACAGTGTTTGATATAAAAAAGGCCGTTTTGACCTGGAACATTTCGCTCACGGCCATACCACCCTGGACCAGCCCGATCTCGTCTGATCTCGGAAGCCAAGCAGGGTTGGGCCTGGTTAGTACTTGGATGGGAGACCGCCTGGGAATACCAGGTGCTGTGAGCATTTTCACACTTTTTCACCTGTCAAAAAAAAAAAAAAAAAAAGAAGTTTTTCATTGAGATATCCCAATTTTGACCGAGCAAGTGGCGTGAAGGTACTCTTCACGAAAAGACAGTGTTTGATATAAAAAAGGCCGTTTTGACCTGGAACATTTCGCTCACGGCCATACCACCCTGGACCAGCCCGATCTCGTCTGATCTCGGAAGCCAAGCAGGGTTGGGCCTGGTTAGTACTTGGATGGGAGACCGCCTGGGAATACCAGGTGCTGTGAGCATTTTCACACTTTTTCACCTGTCAAAAAAAAAAAAAAAAGAAGTTTTTCATTGAGATATCCCAATTTTGACCGAGCAAGTGGCGTGAAGGTACTCTTCACGAAAAGACAGTGTTTGATATAAAAAAGGCCGTTTTGACCTGGAACATTTCGCTCACGGCCATACCACCCTGGACCAGCCCGATCTCGTCTGATCTCGGAAGCCAAGCAGGGTTGGGCCTGGTTAGTACTTGGATGGGAGACCGCCTGGGAATACCAGGTGCTGTGAGCATTTTCACACTTTTTCACCTGTCAAAAAAAAAAAAAAAAAAAGAAGTTTTTCATTGAGATATCCCAATTTTGACCGAGCAAGTGGCGTGAAGGTACTCTTCACGAAAAGACAGTGTTTGATATAAAAAAGGCCGTTTTGACCTGGAACATTTCGCTCACGGCCATACCACCCTGGACCAGCCCGATCTCGTCTGATCTCGGAAGCCAAGCAGGGTTGGGCCTGGTTAGTACTTGGATGGGAGACCGCCTGGGAATACCAGGTGCTGTGAGCATTTTCACACTTTTTCACCTGTCAAAAAAAAAAAAAAAAGAAGTTTTTCATTGAGATATCCCAATTTTGACCGAGCAAGTGGCGTGAAGGTACTCTTCACGAAAAGACAGTGTTTGATATAAAAAAGGCCGTTTTGACCTGGAACATTTCGCTCACGGCCATACCACCCTGGACCAGCCCGATCTCGTCTGATCTCGGAAGCCAAGCAGGGTTGGGCCTGGTTAGTACTTGGATGGGAGACCGCCTGGGAATACCAGGTGCTGTGAGCATTTTCACACTTTTTCACCTGTCAAAAAAAAAAAAAAAAAAAAAAAAAAGAAGTTTTTCATTGAGATATCCCAATTTTGACCGAGCAAGTGGCGTGAAGTACTCCCAATTTTGACCGAGCAAGTGGCGTGAAGGTACTCTTCACGAAAAGACAGTGTTTGATATAAAAAAGGCCGTTTTGACCTGGAACATTTCGCTCACGGCCATACCACCCTGGACCAGCCCGATCTCGTCTGATCTCGGAAGCCAAGCAGGGTTGGGCCTGGTTAGTACTTGGATGGGAGACCGCCTGGGAATACCAGGTGCTGTGAGCATTTTCACACTTTTTCACCTGTCAAAAAAAAAAAAAAAAGAAGTTTTTCATTGAGATATCCCAATTTTGACCGAGCAAGTGGCGTGAAGGTACTCTTCACGAAAAGACAGTGTTTGATATAAAAAAGGCCGTTTTGACCTGGAACATTTCGCTCACGGCCATACCACCCTGGACCAGCCCGATCTCGTCTGATCTCGGAAGCCAAGCAGGGTTGGGCCTGGTTAGTACTTGGATGGGAGACCGCCTGGGAATACCAGGTGCTGTGAGCATTTTCACACTTTTTCACCTGTCAAAAAAAAAAAAAAAAGAAGTTTTTCATTGAGATATCCCAATTTTGACCGAGCAAGTGGCGTGAAGGTACTCTTCACGAAAAGACAGTGTTTGATATAAAAAAGGCCGTTTTGACCTGGAACATTTCGCTCACGGCCATACCACCCTGGACCAGCCCGATCTCGTCTGATCTCGGAAGCCAAGCAGGGTTGGGCCTGGTTAGTACTTGGATGGGAGACCGCCTGGGAATACCAGGTGCTGTGAGCATTTTCACACTTTTTCACCTGTCAAAAAAAAAAAAAAAAAGAAGTTTTTCATTGAGATATCCCAATTTTGACCGAGCAAGTGGCGTGAAGGTACTCTTCACGAAAAGACAGTGTTTGATATAAAAAAGGCCGTTTTGACCTGGAACATTTCGCTCACGGCCATACCACCCTGGACCAGCCCGATCTCGTCTGATCTCGGAAGCCAAGCAGGGTTGGGCCTGGTTAGTACTTGGATGGGAGACCGCCTGGGAATACCAGGTGCTGTGAGCATTTTCACACTTTTTCACCTGTCAAAAAAAAAAAAAAAAAAAAAAAGAAGTTTTTCATTGAGATATCCCAATTTTGACCGAGCAAGTGGCGTGAAGGTACTCTTCACGAAAAGACAGTGTTTGATGCAAAAAAAGCAATTACGAGTTTTGACCTGGAACATTTCGCTCACGGCCATACCACCCTGGACCAGCCCGATCTCGTCTGATCTCGGAAGCCAAGCAGGGTTGGGCCTGGTTAGTACTTGGATGGGAGACCGCCTGGGAATACCAGGTGCTGTGAGCATTTTCACACTTTTTCACCTGTCAAAAAAAAAAAAAAAAGAAGTTTTTCATTGAGATATCCCAATTTTGACCGAGCAAGTGGCGTGAAGGTACTCTTCACGAAAAGACAGTGTTTGATATAAAAAAGGCCGTTTTGACCTGGAACATTTCGCTCACGGCCATACCACCCTGGACCAGCCCGATCTCGTCTGATCTCGGAAGCCAAGCAGGGTTGGGCCTGGTTAGTACTTGGATGGGAGACCGCCTGGGAATACCAGGTGCTGTGAGCATTTTCACACTTTTTCACCTGTCAAAAAAAAAAAAAAAAAGAAGTTTTTCATTGAGATATCCCAATTTTGACCGAGCAAGTGGCGTGAAGGTACTCTTCACGAAAAGACAGTGTTTGATATAAAAAAGGCCGTTTTGACCTGGAACATTTCGCTCACGGCCATACCACCCTGGACCAGCCCGATCTCGTCTGATCTCGGAAGCCAAGCAGGGTTGGGCCTGGTTAGTACTTGGATGGGAGACCGCCTGGGAATACCAGGTGCTGTGAGCATTTTCACACTTTTTCACCTGTCAAAAAAAAAAAAAAAAGAAGTTTTTCATTGAGATATCCCAATTTTGACCGAGCAAGTGGCGTGAAGGTACTCTTCACGAAAAGACAGTGTTTGATATAAAAAAGGCCGTTTTGACCTGGAACATTTCGCTCACGGCCATACCACCCTGGACCAGCCCGATCTCGTCTGATCTCGGAAGCCAAGCAGGGTTGGGCCTGGTTAGTACTTGGATGGGAGACCGCCTGGGAATACCAGGTGCTGTGAGCATTTTCACACTTTTTCACCTGTCAAAAAAAAAAAAAAAAGAAGTTTTTCATTGAGATATCCCAATTTTGACCGAGCAAGTGGCGTGAAGGTACTCTTCACGAAAAGACAGTGTTTGATATAAAAAAGGCCGTTTTGACCTGGAACATTTCGCTCACGGCCATACCACCCTGGACCAGCCCGATCTCGTCTGATCTCGGAAGCCAAGCAGGGTTGGGCCTGGTTAGTACTTGGATGGGAGACCGCCTGGGAATACCAGGTGCTGTGAGCATTTTCACACTTTTTCACCTGTCAAAAAAAAAAAAAAAAGAAGTTTTTCATTGAGATATCCCAATTTTGACCGAGCAAGTGGCGTGAAGGTACTCTTCACGAAAAGACAGTGTTTGATATAAAAAAGGCCGTTTTGACCTGGAACATTTCGCTCACGGCCATACCACCCTGGACCAGCCCGATCTCGTCTGATCTCGGAAGCCAAGCAGGGTTGGGCCTGGTTAGTACTTGGATGGGAGACCGCCTGGGAATACCAGGTGCTGTGAGCATTTTCACACTTTTTCACCTGTCAAAAAAAAAAAAAAAAGAAGTTTTTCATTGAGATATCCCAATTTTGACCGAGCAAGTGGCGTGAAGGTACTCTTCACGAAAAGACAGTGTTTGATATAAAAAAGGCCGTTTTGACCTGGAACATTTCGCTCACGGCCATACCACCCTGGACCAGCCCGATCTCGTCTGATCTCGGAAGCCAAGCAGGGTTGGGCCTGGTTAGTACTTGGATGGGAGACCGCCTGGGAATACCAGGTGCTGTGAGCATTTTCACACTTTTTCACCTGTCAAAAAAAAAAAAAAAAGAAGTTTTTCATTGAGATATCCCAATTTTGACCGAGCAAGTGGCGTGAAGGTACTCTTCACGAAAAGACAGTGTTTGATATAAAAAAGGCCGTTTTGACCTGGAACATTTCGCTCACGGCCATACCACCCTGGACCAGCCCGATCTCGTCTGATCTCGGAAGCCAAGCAGGGTTGGGCCTGGTTAGTACTTGGATGGGAGACCGCCTGGGAATACCAGGTGCTGTGAGCATTTTCACACTTTTTCACCTGTCAAAAAAAAAAAAAAAAGAAGTTTTTCATTGAGATATCCCAATTTTGACCGAGCAAGTGGCGTGAAGGTACTCTTCACGAAAAGACAGTGTTTGATATAAAAAAGGCCGTTTTGACCTGGAACATTTCGCTCACGGCCATACCACCCTGGACCAGCCCGATCTCGTCTGATCTCGGAAGCCAAGCAGGGTTGGGCCTGGTTAGTACTTGGATGGGAGACCGCCTGGGAATACCAGGTGCTGTGAGCATTTTCACACTTTTTCACCTGTCAAAAAAAAAAAAAAAAGAAGTTTTTCATTGAGATATCCCAATTTTGACCGAGCAAGTGGCGTGAAGGTACTCTTCACGAAAAGACAGTGTTTGATATAAAAAAGGCCGTTTTGACCTGGAACATTTCGCTCACGGCCATACCACCCTGGACCAGCCCGATCTCGTCTGATCTCGGAAGCCAAGCAGGGTTGGGCCTGGTTAGTACTTGGATGGGAGACCGCCTGGGAATACCAGGTGCTGTGAGCATTTTCACACTTTTTCACCTGTCAAAAAAAAAAAAAAAAGAAGTTTTTCATTGAGATATCCCAATTTTGACCGAGCAAGTGGCGTGAAGGTACTCTTCACGAAAAGACAGTGTTTGATATAAAAAAGGCCGTTTTGACCTGGAACATTTCGCTCACGGCCATACCACCCTGGACCAGCCCGATCTCGTCTGATCTCGGAAGCCAAGCAGGGTTGGGCCTGGTTAGTACTTGGATGGGAGACCGCCTGGGAATACCAGGTGCTGTGAGCATTTTCACACTTTTTCACCTGTCAAAAAAAAAAAAAAAAGAAGTTTTTCATTGAGATATCCCAATTTTGACCGAGCAAGTGGCGTGAAGGTACTCTTCACGAAAAGACAGTGTTTGATATAAAAAAGGCCGTTTTGACCTGGAACATTTCGCTCACGGCCATACCACCCTGGACCAGCCCGATCTCGTCTGATCTCGGAAGCCAAGCAGGGTTGGGCCTGGTTAGTACTTGGATGGGAGACCGCCTGGGAATACCAGGTGCTGTGAGCATTTTCACACTTTTTCACCTGTCAAAAAAAAAAAAAAAAGAAGTTTTTCATTGAGATATCCCAATTTTGACCGAGCAAGTGGCGTGAAGGTACTCTTCACGAAAAGACAGTGTTTGATATAAAAAAGGCCGTTTTGACCTGGAACATTTCGCTCACGGCCATACCACCCTGGACCAGCCCGATCTCGTCTGATCTCGGAAGCCAAGCAGGGTTGGGCCTGGTTAGTACTTGGATGGGAGACCGCCTGGGAATACCAGGTGCTGTGAGCATTTTCACACTTTTTCACCTGTCAAAAAAAAAAAAAAAAAAAAAAAAAGAAGTTTTTCATTGAGATATCCCAATTTTGACCGAGCAAGTGGCGTGAAGGTACTCTTCACGAAAAGACAGTGTTTGATGCAAAAAAAGCAATTATACGAGTTTTGACCTGGATCATTTCGCTCACGGCCATACCACCCTGGACCAGCCCGATCTCGTCTGATCTCGGAAGCCAAGCAGGGTTGGGCCTGGTTAGTACTTGGATGGGAGACCGCCTGGGAATACCAGGTGCTGTGAGCATTTTCACACTTTTTCACCTGTCAAAAAAAAAAAAAAAAAAAAAAAAAAGAAGTTTTTCATTGAGATATCCCAATTTTGACCGAGCAAGTGGCGTGAAGGTACTCTTCACGAAAAGACAGTGTTTGATATAAAAAAGGCCGTTTTGACCTGGAACATTTCGCTCACGGCCATACCACCCTGGACCAGCCCGATCTCGTCTGATCTCGGAAGCCAAGCAGGGTTGGGCCTGGTTAGTACTTGGATGGGAGACCGCCTGGGAATACCAGGTGCTGTGAGCATTTTCACACTTTTTCACCTGTCAAAAAAAAAAAAAAAAGAAGTTTTTCATTGAGATATCCCAATTTTGACCGAGCAAGTGGCGTGAAGGTACTCTTCACGAAAAGACAGTGTTTGATATAAAAAAGGCCGTTTTGACCTGGAACATTTCGCTCACGGCCATACCACCCTGGACCAGCCCGATCTCGTCTGATCTCGGAAGCCAAGCAGGGTTGGGCCTGGTTAGTACTTGGATGGGAGACCGCCTGGGAATACCAGGTGCTGTGAGCATTTTCACACTTTTTCACCTGTCAAAAAAAAAAAAAAAAGAAGTTTTTCATTGAGATATCCCAATTTTGACCGAGCAAGTGGCGTGAAGGTACTCTTCACGAAAAGACAGTGTTTGATATAAAAAAGGCCGTTTTGACCTGGAACATTTCGCTCACGGCCATACCACCCTGGACCAGCCCGATCTCGTCTGATCTCGGAAGCCAAGCAGGGTTGGGCCTGGTTAGTACTTGGATGGGAGACCGCCTGGGAATACCAGGTGCTGTGAGCATTTTCACACTTTTTCACCTGTCAAAAAAAAAAAAAAAAGAAGTTTTTCATTGAGATATCCCAATTTTGACCGAGCAAGTGGCGTGAAGGTACTCTTCACGAAAAGACAGTGTTTGATATAAAAAAGGCCGTTTTGACCTGGAACATTTCGCTCACGGCCATACCACCCTGGACCAGCCCGATCTCGTCTGATCTCGGAAGCCAAGCAGGGTTGGGCCTGGTTAGTACTTGGATGGGAGACCGCCTGGGAATACCAGGTGCTGTGAGCATTTTCACACTTTTTCACCTGTCAAAAAAAAAAAAAAAAAAAAAAAAAGAAGTTTTTCATTGAGATATCCCAATTTTGACCGAGCAAGTGGCGTGAAGGTACTCTTCACGAAAAGACAGTGTTTGATATAAAAAAGGCCGTTTTGACCTGGAACATTTCGCTCACGGCCATACCACCCTGGACCAGCCCGATCTCGTCTGATCTCGGAAGCCAAGCAGGGTTGGGCCTGGTTAGTACTTGGATGGGAGACCGCCTGGGAATACCAGGTGCTGTGAGCATTTTCACACTTTTTCACCTGTCAAAAAAAAAAAAAAAAGAAGTTTTTCATTGAGATATCCCAATTTTGACCGAGCAAGTGGCGTGAAGGTACTCTTCACGAAAAGACAGTGTTTGATATAAAAAAGGCCGTTTTGACCTGGAACATTTCGCTCACGGCCATACCACCCTGGACCAGCCCGATCTCGTCTGATCTCGGAAGCCAAGCAGGGTTGGGCCTGGTTAGTACTTGGATGGGAGACCGCCTGGGAATACCAGGTGCTGTGAGCATTTTCACACTTTTTCACCTGTCAAAAAAAAAAAAAAAAGAAGTTTTTCATTGAGATATCCCAATTTTGACCGAGCAAGTGGCGTGAAGGTACTCTTCACGAAAAGACAGTGTTTGATATAAAAAAGGCCGTTTTGACCTGGAACATTTCGCTCACGGCCATACCACCCTGGACCAGCCCGATCTCGTCTGATCTCGGAAGCCAAGCAGGGTTGGGCCTGGTTAGTACTTGGATGGGAGACCGCCTGGGAATACCAGGTGCTGTGAGCATTTTCACACTTTTTCACCTGTCAAAAAAAAAAAAAAAAGAAGTTTTTCATTGAGATATCCCAATTTTGACCGAGCAAGTGGCGTGAAGGTACTCTTCACGAAAAGACAGTGTTTGATATAAAAAAGGCCGTTTTGACCTGGAACATTTCGCTCACGGCCATACCACCCTGGACCAGCCCGATCTCGTCTGATCTCGGAAGCCAAGCAGGGTTGGGCCTGGTTAGTACTTGGATGGGAGACCGCCTGGGAATACCAGGTGCTGTGAGCATTTTCACACTTTTTCACCTGTCAAAAAAAAAAAAAAAAGAAGTTTTTCATTGAGATATCCCAATTTTGACCGAGCAAGTGGCGTGAAGGTACTCTTCACGAAAAGACAGTGTTTGATATAAAAAAGGCCGTTTTGACCTGGAACATTTCGCTCACGGCCATACCACCCTGGACCAGCCCGATCTCGTCTGATCTCGGAAGCCAAGCAGGGTTGGGCCTGGTTAGTACTTGGATGGGAGACCGCCTGGGAATACCAGGTGCTGTGAGCATTTTCACACTTTTTCACCTGTCAAAAAAAAAAAAAAAAGAAGTTTTTCATTGAGATATCCCAATTTTGACCGAGCAAGTGGCGTGAAGGTACTCTTCACGAAAAGACAGTGTTTGATATAAAAAAGGCCGTTTTGACCTGGAACATTTCGCTCACGGCCATACCACCCTGGACCAGCCCGATCTCGTCTGATCTCGGAAGCCAAGCAGGGTTGGGCCTGGTTAGTACTTGGATGGGAGACCGCCTGGGAATACCAGGTGCTGTGAGCATTTTCACACTTTTTCACCTGTCAAAAAAAAAAAAAAAAGAAGTTTTTCATTGAGATATCCCAATTTTGACCGAGCAAGTGGCGTGAAGGTACTCTTCACGAAAAGACAGTGTTTGATATAAAAAAGGCCGTTTTGACCTGGAACATTTCGCTCACGGCCATACCACCCTGGACCAGCCCGATCTCGTCTGATCTCGGAAGCCAAGCAGGGTTGGGCCTGGTTAGTACTTGGATGGGAGACCGCCTGGGAATACCAGGTGCTGTGAGCATTTTCACACTTTTTCACCTGTCAAAAAAAAAAAAAAAAAAAAAAGAAAGAAGTTTTTCATTGAGATATCCCAATTTTGACCGAGCAAGTGGCGTGAAGGTACTCTTCACGAAAAGACAGTGTTTGATGCAAAAAAAGCAATTTATACGAGTTTTGACCTGGAACATTTCGCTCACGGCCATACCACCCTGGACCAGCCCGATCTCGTCTGATCTCGGAAGCCAAGCAGGGTTGGGCCTGGTTAGTACTTGGATGGGAGACCGCCTGGGAATACCAGGTGCTGTGAGCATTTTCACACTTTTTCACCTGTCAAAAAAAAAAAAAAAAAAAAAAGAAAGAAGTTTTTCATTGAGATATCCCAATTTTGACCGAGCAAGTGGCGTGAAGGTACTCTTCACGAAAAGACAGTGTTTGATGCAAAAAAAGCAATTTATACGAGTTTTGACCTGGAACATTTCGCTCACGGCCATACCACCCTGGACCAGCCCGATCTCGTCTGATCTCGGAAGCCAAGCAGGGTTGGGCCTGGTTAGTACTTGGATGGGAGACCGCCTGGGAATACCAGGTGCTGTGAGCATTTTCACACTTTTTCACCTGTCAAAAAAAAAAAAAAAGAAGTTTTTCATTGAGATATCCCAATTTTGACCGAGCAAGTGGCGTGAAGGTACTCTTCACGAAAAGACAGTGTTTGATATAAAAAAGGCCGTTTTGACCTGGAACATTTCGCTCACGGCCATACCACCCTGGACCAGCCCGATCTCGTCTGATCCCGGAAGCCAAGCAGGGTTGGGCCTGGTTAGTACTTGGATGGGAGACCGCCTGGGAATACCAGGTGCTGTGAGCATTTTCACACTTTTTCACCTGTCAAAAAAAAAAAAAAAAGAAGTTTTTCATTGAGATATCCCAATTTTGACCGAGCAAGTGGCGTGAAGGTACTCTTCACGAAAAGACAGTGTTTGATATAAAAAAGGCCGTTTTGACCTGGAACATTTCGCTCACGGCCATACCACCCTGGACCAGCCCGATCTCGTCTGATCTCGGAAGCCAAGCAGGGTTGGGCCTGGTTAGTACTTGGATGGGAGACCGCCTGGGAATACCAGGTGCTGTGAGCATTTTCACACTTTTTCACCTGTCAAAAAAAAAAAAAAAAGAAGTTTTTCATTGAGATATCCCAATTTTGACCGAGCAAGTGGCGTGAAGGTACTCTTCACGAAAAGACAGTGTTTGATATAAAAAAGGCCGTTTTGACCTGGAACATTTCGCTCACGGCCATACCACCCTGGACCAGCCCGATCTCGTCTGATCTCGGAAGCCAAGCAGGGTTGGGCCTGGTTAGTACTTGGATGGGAGACCGCCTGGGAATACCAGGTGCTGTGAGCATTTTCACACTTTTTCACCTGTCAAAAAAAAAAAAAAAAAGAAGTTTTTCATTGAGATATCCCAATTTTGACCGAGCAAGTGGCGTGAAGGTACTCTTCACGAAAAGACAGTGTTTGATATAAAAAAGGCCGTTTTGACCTGGAACATTTCGCTCACGGCCATACCACCCTGGACCAGCCCGATCTCGTCTGATCTCGGAAGCCAAGCAGGGTTGGGCCTGGTTAGTACTTGGATGGGAGACCGCCTGGGAATACCAGGTGCTGTGAGCATTTTCACACTTTTTCACCTGTCAAAAAAAAAAAAAAAAGAAGTTTTTCATTGAGATATCCCAATTTTGACCGAGCAAGTGGCGTGAAGGTACTCTTCACGAAAAGACAGTGTTTGATATAAAAAAGGCCGTTTTGACCTGGAACATTTCGCTCACGGCCATACCACCCTGGACCAGCCCGATCTCGTCTGATCTCGGAAGCCAAGCAGGGTTGGGCCTGGTTAGTACTTGGATGGGAGACCGCCTGGGAATACCAGGTGCTGTGAGCATTTTCACACTTTTTCACCTGTCAAAAAAAAAAAAAAAAAAAAAAAAGAAGTTTTTCATTGAGATATCCCAATTTTGACCGAGCAAGTGGCGTGAAGGTACTCTTCACGAAAAGACAGTGTTTGATGCAAAAAAAGCAATTTATACGAGTTTTGACCTGGAACATTTCGCTCACGGCCATACCACCCTGGACCAGCCCGATCTCGTCTGATCTCGGAAGCCAAGCAGGGTTGGGCCTGGTTAGTACTTGGATGGGAGACCGCCTGGG
>NW_027316094.1:0-56044 GCF_026437365.1 Eucyclogobius newberryi
GTCCAGTTGAGTCGGGCCACAAGAACCTAGACTCCTGCGGCAAGAGCCGCAAGAGCCCAGTTTAGTGGGGCCGCAAGGGCCCAGTTGAGTCGGGCGGCAAGGGCCCAGTTGAGTCATGCTGCAAGGGCCCAGTTGAGTCGGGCCGCAAGGGCCCAGTTTTAGTAGTAGTAGTAGTCGTGCATCTTGTCCCAAGTAGTGCATCTTGTCCCAAGTAGTGCATCTTGGAAAGGTACTGCATCTTGTAGTTTTTCGACCGACCTATGACAGTTGAGTTGACAGTTGAGTCGGGCCGCAAGAGCCCAGTTGAGTCGGGCCGCAAGAGCCCAGTTGAGTCGGAACGCAAGGGCCCAGTTGAGTCGGGCCGCAAGAGCCCAGTTTAGTCGGGCCGCAAGAGGCCATTTGAGTCATGCCGCAAGGGCCCAGTTGAGTCGGGCCGCAAGGGCCCAGTTGAGTTGGGCCGCAAGGGCCCAGTTGTAGTAGTAGTAGTAGTCGTGCATCTTGTTCCAAGTAGTGCATCTTGGATATGTACTGCATCATGGATAGGTACTGTATCTTTGATAGGTACTGCATCTTGTAGTTTTTCGACCGACCTATGGAAGTTGAGTTGACAGTTGAGTCGGGCCGCAAGAGCCCAGTTGAGTCGGGCCGCAAGGGCCCAGACTCCTACGGCAAGACCCGCAAGAGCCCAGTGGAGTCGGGCCGCAAGAGCCCAGACTCCTGCGGCAAGAGCCCAGACTCCTGCGGTGCCCAGTGTAGTCGGGTCGCAAGGGTCCAGTTGATTCGGTTGAGTCGGGCCGCGAGGGCCCAGTTGTAGTAGTAGTAGTAGTAGTAGTGCATCTTGTCCCAAGTAGTGCATCTTGTCCCAAGTAGTGCATCTTGGATAGGTACTGCATCTTGAATAGGTACTGCATCTTGGATAAGTACTGCATCTTGGATAAGTACTGCATCTTGGATAGGTACAGTATCTTGGATAGGTACTGCATCTTGGATAGGTACTGCATCTTGTAGTTTTTTGACCGACCTATGAAAGTTGAGTTGACGGTTGAGTCGGGCCGCAAGAGCCCAGTTGAGTCTGGCCGCAATGTCCCAGACTCCAGGGCCAAAAGCCGCAAGAGCCCAGTTGAGTCGGGCCGCAAGGGCCCAGTTGAGTCGGGCCTCAAGGGTCCAGTTGAGTCGGGCTTCAAGGGTCCAGATGAGTCGGGCTTCAAGGGTCCATTTGAGTCGGGTTTCAAGGGTACAGTTGAGTCCGGTTTCAAGGGTACAGTTGAGTCGGGCTTCAAGGGTCCAGTTGAGTCGGGCCGCAAGAGCGGCGGTCGAGGGTCCAGTTGAGTCTGGCCTCAAGGGTACAGTTGAGTCGGGCCTCAAGTGTCCAGTTGAGTTGGGCCTCAAGGGTCCAGTTGAGTCGGGCCGCAAGGGCCCAGTTGAGTCGGGCCTCAAGGGTCCAGTTGAGTCGGGCCTCAAGGGTCCAGTTGAGTCGGGCCTCAAGAGTCCAGTTGAGTCGGCCCTAAAGGGTCCAGTTGAGTCGGGCTTCAAGGGTCCAGTTGAGTCGGCCCTAAAGGGTCCAGTTGAGTCGGGCTTCAAGGGTCCAGTTGAGTCGGCCCTAAAGGGTCCAGTTGAGTCAGGCTTCAAGAGTCCAGTTGAGTCGGGCCTCAAGGGTCCAGATGAGTCGGGCCTCAGGGGTCCATTTGAGTCGGGTTTCAAGGGTACAGTTGAGTCGGGATTCAAGGGTCCAGTTGAGTCGGGTTTCAAGGGTCCAGTTGAGTCGGGCCTCAAGGGTCCAGTTGAGTCGGGCCTCAGGGGTCCATTTGAGTCGGGTTTCAAGGGTACAGTTGAGTCGGGATTCAAGGGTCCAGTTGAGTCGGGCTTCAAGGGTCCATTTGAGTCGGGTTTCAAGGGTACAGTTGAGTCGGGCCTCAAGGGTCCAGTTGAGTCGGGCCTCAAGGGTCCATTTGAGTCGGGCCTCAAGGGTACAGTTGAGTCGGGTTTCAAGGGTACAGTTGAGTCGGGATTCAAGGGTCCAGTTGAGTCGGGCTTCAAGGGTCCAGTTGAGTCGGGCCGCAAGAGCCCAGTTGAGTCGGGTTTCAAGGGTACAGTTGAGTCAGGTTTCAAGGGTACAGTTGAGTCGGGATTCAAGGGTCCAGTTGAGTCGGGCTTCAAGGGTCCAGTTGAGTCGGGCCTCAAGGGTCCAGTTGAGTCGGGCTTCAAGGGTTCAGTTGAGTCGGGCCGCAAGAGCGGCGGTCGAGGGTCCAGTTGAGTTGGGCCTCAAGGGCCCATTGTGGGTATCGCTTCTCGGCCTTTTGGCTAAGAGCAAGTGTAGTATCTTCAACTATATTTGGTTTTGGTTTGCGTCACCTCTGGGGTCAACCTGGTTTTTGCCCTTGTGGCACTTACCTTTGGCCTCAGAGGACAAATTGTACTTTTGTTTGTTTGTAACCTTTGTTATATTTTTTTCAACACCTTTAAGGCACCCCAGCACTTTATTGTAAGTACAATCTTAACTGGTTTTAGCTGCACATATTTTTTTTTAAATTGGTTTTATCTGGTTTTAAGCTAGTTTTAGTGAGTTTTATTTGGTTTTAAGCTGTTGGTGCCTCCAGAATGTCAGCCTCCCATGCCGGCAGGAGGAGGCACCACAGCGTGTGCTTCACCCTGAAGGAGGTGTCTGGAAAAGTACCACAGTTTCACGTTTGGACTTTTCCAGACACCTCGTCCAGAAACCTCTGAATTTCAAAGCCGATGACCTGAACTGTATCTTGACCCTGCCTTTCAACAAAGACTTTGATGTGAGCTTTCGCTCTGCGATAGTTCTGAAAGAATTCTGGACAAGGTTTGAAGGGGTGAAGCCCCAGTTTACAGCATTCATTGTGGAGAATTTGACTGACAACTCTGACGCTGATGACATTTGTATGTGGCTGGGAAGATTTTGCACGGTGAAAGGCCAGGCTATCAAGGTCAGAGATGTGGATGGCATTTGGACAGGCAGCTGGAGGGTCCCCATCCAACAATGCAAGGGCTACCAAGGCCTGAAGCACCTGCCTAGTATGATAGTCCTGGGGGATAACTGGGGCTACATCCACTACCAAGGACAACCCAAGCTCTGCCGGCGGTGTGGGGATTATGGGCAGGGAGGCTTGCACTCAAGTGGTCAGCGGGAAGTGTAGAGAAATTGGGCACACATTCGAGGAATGTACCAATGGCAGAAAGTGCAATCTCTGTCGGGACTTAGGTCACCTCTTCAGAGACTGCCCAAAATCATTTGCCAACAAACTGAAGGCCGGAACCCAAAATGTTGCACAAGAACAAGATGGCGGACAAGCACATGGAGGACTTGAAAAAATGGTGGAAGAGCTACTTGGAAAGGAGGGGGCTGAGGGGGAGAGGGTGGGTACGGAGGCTCCTCCTACACAGACCCAGTAGGAGGAGGTGGGGCCTGCGGAGGCTCCACCCACACACACTTGGGAGGGGGTGGTGGTGCCTGCGGGAGTCCCATCCACTGACACTCAGACGGGGAGGGGGAACAGAGGCCTGAGGAGGCCTCCATTCCTGAAACCCAAATGGAACTCGGGACCATAGAGGCGATGGGACCCCTCGGGCCTCCGGACCCCCTGGATGAGTGTCTGAACTCCCTCCTGAACCACGCCCAGTACCTCAAGAGGCCTCTGTCAGAATCGTCCTCTGAGAGTAACTTGCTCTCGGAGAAGAGACCTGGGACCCTCTCAGACAGTGACTCTGTGGAGGAGCCCAGAACCTTCCCCTCCGATTCACCCAAAGAGGTCTCGTTCCTCACGGTAGCTATGAAATCAACCCCAAGGACTTTCCCCATGAAAAGAATGGACAGAAGGGGACACGTTGCTAAAACCCCTCCTCTCTCACCTACAAGAGAGAAGGCAGAGCAACATTTACAAGGTCCTCCATAACGGTCTCTTTTAACCGGATTTTAACTGTTTTATTTCGTTTTATTGTTATATCTGTTTTCAACCATGCTCATGGCGATCACATTCTCAACAATCAATGTCAGAAGTGTGAAGTCTAGAGTTAGAGCCCAGAGCATTTTATCCTGTCTTAACTCTTTAAACTCGGATGTGTTTTTATTACAAGAATGTTGTCTACCGTTTTTAAATCATTACAGAGACTGGGAGGAGTGGTGGCCACACACATCCGTCTGGAGTGGCTCCAACCAAAATAAAAATGATGACGTGGCCATTTTAATCAAGAACCCCCTGGTGACGGTAACGGGCAGCACTTTTAATACATCTGAGTTTTATGGGGCGGGATTTTAAACTCTTAAATATTTATGGTTTTACTGATAAACACAACAGGTATGAGTTTTTAGAAGATCTGCAGTTCCACATGCTAGGTAGAACTCCTTTTATTTTAGCAGGGGATTCAAACTGTATTTTAACCAAAGATGATAGGAACAGAACAGGGGATTTTCAACTAGACAAAACATCGGTTTTATTGCAGGGTTTGTGTAGGGATTTTAAACTACGAGACTGTTTCAAAACCATGCATCCTAGAGAGTTGGGCTTCATCTGGTTCAGTGGTGATGGCACCAGAGCCTCTCGCATTGACTACGTTTTTACCAGGGACTGCCCACCTACCGATGCTAGATTGACCCCTGTTTTCTTTTCTGATCACGTGATGCTTTCCTGCACTCTGTCACTGTCCTCGGGTTTGACTTCAGGAAGTGGTCTATGGAAGTTGAACCGCTCCCTGTTAAACGATGCTGACACCATCAGTCAGTACAGGGAGCAGTTCAAGGACTGGCAGACCCTTCAAGACTTACATGAGACACGAGCACACTGGTGGGAGATGGTCAAATCTAGGACTAGGACTTTTTTTAGACACATGGGGAAAAATAAAAAAATAAAAGAGAATAGCCGCATGTTGGGACTGCAGAAACGGTTGCAAAGATATTTTAACTTAATAAAAGAAGGACTTGATTTTAATGAAGAAATAAAAAAGATCAAAAAGGAAATGTCAGATCTTGCTGAAATAAAAAGTAAAGGAATCATTTTAAGAGCAAAAGAAAAATAATTGGAACAAAACGAAAAATGCACAAGGTACTTTTTAAAGACAATTTTGAACAAAAGTGAAACATTTTTAACACTCAAAAAAGAGGACGGCCAGCTGGCACAAACAACCGAAGAATTAAAACAAACAGTTGAAAAGTTTTATGAAAAGCTATATGGTGCGAAACAAATAAATTAAACCGTTTTAAACACACTTTTTAACTGCATTGAAAACATTTTATCAGACAGTGAGCTTTTAACCCAGGATTTTCCCCTTTTAGATTCAACAAAACATATCAGGACTTTTAAAAAGGGCAAATCCCCGGGGGCCGACGGGGCCGGCCCGGGAGGAAGATCACCGACAGCATAGAATCAGAGACACCATCTGTTATGCGAGAGACAGAAACATTCGGCTAGTAGTCCTAAATTTAGACTTCGAGAAGGCTTTTGATCGGGTCTCGCACCAGTACCTCTTTGCGGTACTGCAAAAAGTGGGCTTACCTGAGAGGTATTTAGAGTGGGTGGAGCTGCTATACCGCGGGATCAGCAGCAGATTCATTGTTAACGGGCATCTTACAAAAGCAGTGCAAATCAACTGCGGTGTCCGTCAGGGCTGTCCGTTATCTGCCCTCCTGTACGTTCTTGAGAAGGGATCAACTAATCAAAGGGGTGGGCATCCCGGGTGGGGGGGGGATGCATTTTATACATGGACGACGTGAACATTTTATGCACTGACCTTTTATCTGTAAACAGGACTTTGGACTTGACGGACTGGTTTGGACTGGCCTCTGGGTCTAGACTTAACAGGACCAAGACCCAAGCCCAATTTTATGGACCATGGACCCCCGACGAGACCGCCGGACTCCCCCTCACTGTGACCCAAGGACAAAAGATACTGGGAATCAAGTTTGACCGGGAGGGGGGTGGAAATGCAAATTGGGGCAACCTGATAGGAAAAGTTAGGCAAAGACTGGGACTCTGGACATTTAGAGGACTGACCATGGAAGGGAAGGTTTTAATCGTCAAGTTAATGATTTTACCCTTGTTTTTACTAATTTGTTCTGTTTTTATCCCTCCAAGGAGCGTGCTTTTAACTGTGGAGAGGGCAATCTTTTACTTCTTATGGGGGTCAAAGTGGGAAAGAATAAGAAGAGATGTCATGAAGAGAACCAAAGAAAAAGGGGGGAAAGGCGTCCCGGACCTCCACCTTTTCCTGGGAGCCATATACACGGCAATGCACCTGACACTTTCAAAGGACCCATCCAGAAATCCAAAGACTACAGCCTTCACACGATACTGGATGGGTTCCTACCTGAGGACCAAGAAGTTTTTACCGATCGACCTGAGAACACCAGTGTCTTCTAACCTGCCTAAGTTTTATGCTTTCATCCCCACCTTTTTAAAGCATTTTAACCTAGAGCAGGAGGAGTTGCAACTTTTAACCAACCACCGTTTTATAATTTCTTCTGTGCAGGAGCGGGAACCAGTGAGTCCAGTGCGTGGGCTCGCACTTGGTGAGCCATCACAAGTTTGGCGCAATGTCAACCATCCTTCTCTCCCAAACAGACTCCGGGACCTGTCCTGGATGGTGGCTCATGAGGTTCTCCCGGTCAGAGCCGTGATGCACTCCCGAGGACAGTCCCGAAACGCATCCTGCCCCCGACCAGATTGTGGCGCGCCTGAGTCGGTGAGGCACTTCCCCTTGGAGTGCAGCGCCGCCGTCGACCAGTGGGCAATAGCCGGATCCTTGCAATTCCCGTACCTACCAGCAGGGGAGGTCCTGACAGCCCAGCTGATGCTGTACGGGGTGGGCCTAAGTCAGAGAGTAACAAAAAATAACTTCTCAAGAATTTGGCTCACCCTCGCCGCCATCAAAGACGCCATCTGGACCTCCAGAAACCTGTTGGTAGGAAGGCACATGCAGATCCCCCCCGTGGCTGTGATCCGGAAGGCAGCAGCTACAGTCCGAGAGGCTGTAGCTGCAGGCGGCGGGCCATAGGACACAGCCACAAAGAAGAAATCGCCTCTGTGCTCATTCGGACAAGGATACCGGAAGCCTCACTCGCAGGTCAAAGCCGCAGCGGCCTGGCTCTCCAAAAGAGGAGCTGTGGGAGAGAGCCTCCTCTGAACATCACAGGCTCCCGAGAGAGCAAATGTTTGGGGGAGCAGGTTGAGTTATTCTGGATTGGGACTCACCCCGCTTCTGCACAAAGAGGGCTTTTATGAACTGCACTCCCTTTTAATGGACACTTTTATTGACACATTTATTTAAATAAACATTGTTTTTAGCCATTTTATCACTAAACCACTTTAATGAAAACCTATTTATTAAACCATAGGTTTTATTGTTGATGTGTGTAAAAATGTGCAAAAAAGAAACAATGTGAAAATGTAAATCAATGAAATGTGATCAATATTGTTTATGGTGTCAATAAACTTTTTCGAAAGAAACAATCTGTTCTTATCAGTTTAATATCTGATACGTCCCCTACCCGGGGACCGTATATTAAATTGATTTTTGGACCAGGGAGATGGAATTTGGGGCTTGCTCCGTCCACTCCACGCATCGGCTCGGTATTGCAGTACCTCCGAGAACGGTGCACCTCCTCTCTCAGGTTAAAAAAAGTCATTCAGTTTGTTTTCGCCGTCACGTTACATGCAAATGTGCCATCATACCCTCATGTTAAACGCTTCCTTGCCGTTTGTCTGCTCCGGAAGTGGACAAAAATTCTCGGAGACGTTTTGAGTGGAAGGGCTGGATATTTCAAATCTCCCGCCAAAAGCCCTGACTGGAGAAGAGGGGGAGGGAAGGTGAAGTATCTGTTCCTAAACCCAACCCCCTTGGGAGGTAGCCCATTCCACGTAAACCCTTGTGCAAAATAGGCCACCTTTGGAATTTGAGTGGCCCCTTTGTGAAGTACAGTACATGTGACTAGTTGTTTTGTTTTTTTTTGGGGGGGGGGTCAAACGCAACACCAACTTTCAAACCCATCGTCGACAAGTAAAGTCTTCGCATTTCGAGCCGGGGACCTTATGCGTGTGAGGCAAACATGATAACCGCTTCACTACAGAAGCGATAGTGTAGCGCAGGTACGTTGGTGGGACAAGTCCTCAGCGTCAGTGCAACGCTTTCGTGCTGGGTAAAACGCACTTTCTCTCCCCGTCTGGGAATCGAACCCAGGTCTTCCGCGTGACAAGCGGAGATACTGTCCACTATACTAACGAGAACATATGGGGCTGCAGGGGGGCCCCTTTTTTTTTTTTTTTTTTTTGGGCGTGTGTGTCGGTGTCTTTTTCCCCCGATCTCTGTGATGAAAAGTTTGAAGGACTACGCCGACAATTCCGCCGCTCCTCCCTCTTTTCTAGGAATAAACCATCGAGTTTGGAATGAACCGTGTCAAAGATTGAAGCAAACATAAAAGGAGGCTTTGTTTCTGCCCGGTTTCGAGCCGAGGACCTTTCGCGCGTTAGGCGAACGTGATAACCGCTACACTACAGAAACGACGTGCGAGCCTGTCGTGTCCCTTTTGCCGCGCGACCGCCGATGCAAATGAGCGCGTGAACAGAAGTACACTGCCCGTGATGAAGCCCCGTGTGCCCTCAAGTACTGGACGCCGTGTGGCGCTGCAACGTGGCACTCTTGTTTCTCTTCAGAGCGTATAAATCTTTCGCCTTTTACTAAAGATTTCCGTGGAGAGGGACAACAAGAGATCTTTCCAATTTTTTGATGCCCTGCTTCAATGCGGGGCTTTTCTACCTATGTCTAAAGCAAGCAAGCGGTCATCCTCCAAGAGCAAAGGTTGTGTCTTGTCGGCCTTTAAACATGCCCTTGCGTACCCTCCGTTTGGCATCCCGTGTTCAAGAACTTTAAAAGTAAAAAAGAGTGCTTAGAACGCACAGACTTGCGTGTGTATCGCTGCCGTTTAACCTGGGGCTCAATCGTCGGGTGGAAGCTGGTCCATGCAAATGGCCGGAAGGACCATGCTGCCACATTGCCTCTTCCAGGGCCTGGGCCTTGGCTCGGAGCGGAGCAACTCATACTTACCTGGCAGGGGCGACACCATGATCAGGAAGGTGGTTCACCCAGGGCGAGGCTCGTCCATTGCACAAACAGGATGTGCTGACCCCTGTGAATTCCCCTAATGTGGGAATCTCAACTGCATAATTTCTGGTAGTGGGGGACTGCGTTCGCGCTCTCCCCTCTTGTTTTTTGTCAGAGGAAAAAAAAAAAAACCCAAAGGGTCGTTTCCATGTACGCCGCTCGCGCTCCGGCCCCTCCGCCGGGCGCTTTGTGCGGGCGCCGCTTTGGACCGTTGACGGGAGGGTCAGCGTGGGGAGAGCTCACTGCTCCCCGAACCCATTGTGGGCATCGCTTCTCGGCCTTTTGGCTAAGATCAAGTGTAGTATCTGTTCTTATCAGTTTAATATCTGATACGTCCCCTACCCGGGGACCGTATATTAAATTGATTTTTGGACCAGGGAGATGGAATTTGGGGCTTGCTCCGTCCACTCCACGCATCGGCTCGGTATTGCAGTACCTCCGAGAACGGTGCACCTCCTCTCTCCGGTTAAAAAAAGTCATTCAGTTTGTTTTCGCCGTCACGTTACATGCAAATGTGCCATCATACCCTCATGTTAAACGCTTCCTTGCCGTTTGTCTGCTCCGGAAGTGGACAAAAATTCTCGGAGACGTTTTGAGTGGAAGGGCTGGATATTTCAAATCTCCCGCCAAAAGCCCTGACTGGAGAAGAGGGGGAGGGAAGGTGAAGTATCTGTTCCTAAACCCAACCCCCTTGGGAGGTAGCCCATTCCACGTAAACCCTTGTGCAAAATAGGCCACCTTTGGAATTTGAGTGGCTCCTTTGTGAAGTACAGTACATGTGACTAGTTGTTTTTTTTTTTTTTGGGGGGGGGTCAAACGCAACACCGACTTTCAAACCCATCCTCGACAAGTAAAGTCTTCGCATGAGGGCGTGCTTCTGCCCGGTTTCGAGCCGGGGACCTTTTGCGTGTGAGGCAAACGTGATAACCGCTACACTACAGAAGCGATAGTGTAGCGCAGGTACGTTGGTGGGACAAGTCCTCAGCGTCAGTGCAACGCTTTCGTGCTGGGTAAACCGCACTTTCTCTCCCCGTCTGGGAATCGAACCCAGGTCTTCCGCGTGACAAGCGGAGATACTGTCCACTATACTAACGAGGACATATGGGGCTGCAGGGGGGCCCCTTTTTTTTTTTTTTTTTTTTGGGCGTGTGTGTCGGTGTCTTTTTCCCCCGATCTCTGTGATGAAAAGTTTGAAGGACTACGCCGACAATTCCGCCGCTCCTCCCTCTTTTCTAGGAATAAACCATCGAGTTTGGAATGAACCGTGTCAAAGATTGAAGCAAACATAAAAGGAGGCTTTGTTTCTGCCCGGTTTCGAGCCGAGGACCTTACGCGTGTTAGGCGAACGTGATAACCGCTACACTACAGAAACGACGTGCGAGCCTGTCGTGTCCCTTTTGCCGCGCGACCGCCGATGCAAATGAGCGCGTGAACAGAAGTACACTGCCCGTGATGAAGCCCCGTGTGCCCTCAAGTACTGGACGCCGTGTGGCGCTGCAACGTGGCACTCTTGTTTCTCTTCAGAGCGTATAAATCTTTCGCCTTTTACTAAAGATTTCCGTGGAGAGGGACAACAAGAGATCTTTCCAATTTTTTGATGCCCTGCTTCAATGCGGGGCTTTTCTACCTATGTCTAAAGCAAGCAAGCGGTCATCCTCCAAGAGCAAAGGTTGTGTCTTGTCGACCTTTAAACATGCCCTTGCGTACCCTCCGTTTGGCATCCCGTGTTCAAGAACTTTAAAAGTAAAAAAGAGTGCTTAGAACGCACAGACTTGCGTGTGTATCGCTGCCGTTTAACCTGGGGCTCAATCGTCGGGTGGAAGCTGGTCCATGCAAATGGCCGGAAGGACCATGCTGCCACATTGCCTCTTCCAGGGCCTGGGCCTTGGCTCGGAGCGGAGGAACTCATACTTACCTGGCAGGGGCGACACCATGATCAGGAAGGTGGTTCACCCAGGGCGAGGCTCGTCCATTGCACAAACAGGATGTGCTGACCCCTGTGAATTCCCCAAATGTGGGAATCTCAACTGCATAATTTCTGGTAGTGGGGGACTGCGTTCGCGCTCTCCTCTCTTGTTTTTTGTCAGAGGAAAAAAAAAAAAAACCCAAAGGGTCGTTTCCATGTACGCCGCTCGCGCTCCGGCCCCTCCGCCGGGCGCTTTGCGCGGGCGCCGCTTTGGACCGTTGACGGGAGGGTCAGCGTGGGGAGAGCTCACTGCTCCCCGAACCCATTCTGGGCATCGCTTCTCGGCCTTTTGGCTAAGATCAAGTGTAGTATCTGTTCTTATCAGTTTAATATCTGATACGTCCCCTACCCGGGGACCGTATATTAAATTGATTTTTGGACCAGGGAGATGGAATTTGGGGCTTGCTCCGTCCACTCCACGCATCGGCTCGGTATTGCAGTACCTCCGAGAACGGTGCACCTCCTCTCTCAGGTTAAAAAAAGTCATTCAGTTTGTTTTCGCCGTCACGTTACATGCAAATGTGCCATCATACCCTCATGTTAAACGCTTCCTTGCCGTTTGTCTGCTCCGGAAGTGGACAAAAATTCTCGGAGACGTTTTGAGTGGAAGGGCTGGATATTTCAAATCTCCCGCCAAAAGCCCTGACTGGAGAAGAGGGGGAGGGAAGGTGAAGTATCTGTTCCTAAACCCAACCCCCTTGGGAGGTAGCCCATTCCACGTAAACCCTTGTGCAAAATAGGCCACCTTTGGAATTTGAGTGGCCCCTTTGTGAAGTACAGTACATGTGACTAGTTGTTTTTTTTTTTTTGGGGGGGGGGTCAAACGCAACACCGACTTTCAAACCCATCCTCGACAAGTAAAGTCTTCGCATGAGGGCGTGCTTCAGCCCGGTTTCGAGCCGGGGACCTTTTGCGTGTGAGGCAAACATGATGACCGCTACACTACAGAAGCGATAGTGTAGCGCAGGTACGTTGGTGGGACAAGTCCTCAGCGTCAGTGCAACGCTTTCGTGCTGGGTAAAACGCACTTTCTCTCCCCGTCTGGGAATCGAACCCAGGTCTTCCGCGTGACAAGCGGAGATACTGTCCACTATACTAACGAGGACATATGGGGCTGCAGGGGGGCCCCTTTTTTTTTTTTTTTTTTTTGGGCGTGTGTGTCGGTGTCTTTTTCCCCCGATCTCTGTGATGAAAAGTTTGAAGGACTACGCCGACAATTCCGCCGCTCCTCCCTCTTTTCTAGGAATAAACCATCGAGTTTGGAATGAACCGTGTCAAAGATTGAAGCAAACATAAAAGGAGGCTTTGTTTCTGCCCGGTTTCGAGCCGAGGACCTTTCGCGCGTTAGGCGAACGTGATAACCGCTACACTACAGAAACGACGTGCGAGCCTGTCGTGTCCCTTTTGCCGCGCGACCGCCGATGCAAATGAGCGCGTGAACAGAAGTACACTGCCCGTGATGAAGCCCCGTGTGCCCTCAAGTACTGGACGCCGTGTGGCGCTGCAACGTGGCACTCTTTTTTCTCTTCAGAGCGTATAAATCTTTCGCCTTTTACTAATGATTTCCGTGGAGAGGGACAACAAGAGATCTTTCCAATTTTTTGATGCCCTGCTTCAATGCGGGGCTTTTCTACCTATGTCTAAAGCAAGCAAGCGGTCATCCTCCAAGAGCAAAGGTTGTGTCTTGTCGGCCTTTAAACATGCCCTTGCGTACCCTCCGTTTGGCATCCCGTGTTCAAGAACTTTAAAAGTAAAAAAGAGTGCTTAGAACGCACAGACTTGCGTGTGTATCGCTGCCGTTTAACCTGGGGCTCAATCGTCGGGTGGAAGCTGGTCCATGCAAATGGCCGGAAGGACCATGCTGCCACATTGCCTCTTCCAGGGCCTGGGCCTTGGCTCGGAGCGGAGCAACTCATACTTACCTGGCAGGGGCGACACCATGATCAGGAAGGTGGTTCACCCAGGGCGAGGCTCGTCCATTGCACAAACAGGATGTGCTGACCCCTGTGAATTCCCCAAATGTGGGAATCTCAACTGCATAATTTCTGGTAGTGGGGGACTGCGTTCGCGCTCTCCCCTCTTGTTTTTTGTCAGAGGAAAAAAAAAAAAACCCAAAGGGTCGTTTCCATGTACGCCGCTCGCGCTCCGGCCCCTCCGCCGGGCGCTTTGCGCGGGCGCCGCTTTGGACCGTTGACGGGAGGGTCAGCGTGGGGAGAGCTCACTGCTCCCCGAACCCATTGTGGGCATCGCTTCTCGGCCTTTTGGCTAAGATCAAGTGTAGTATCTGTTCTTATCAGTTTAATATCTGATACGTCCCCTACCCGGGGACCGTATATTAAATTGATTTTTGGACCAGGGAGATGGAATTTGGGGCTTGCTCCGTCCACTCCACGCATCGGCTCGGTATTGCAGTACCTCCGAAAACGGTGCACCTCCTCTCTCAGGTTAAAAAAAGTCATTCAGTTTGTTTTCGCCGTCACGTTACATGCAAATGTGCCATCATACCCTCATGTTAAACGCTTCCTTGCCGTTTGTCTGCTCCGGAAGTGGACAAAAATTCTCGGAGACGTTTTGAGTGGAAGGGCTGGATATTTCAAATCTCCCGCCAAAAGCCCTGACTGGAGAAGAGGGGGAGGGAAGGTGAAGTATCTGTTCCTAAACCCAACCCCCTTGGGAGGTAGCCCATTCCACGTAAACCCTTGTGCAAAATAGGCCACCTTTGGAATTTGAGTGGCCCCTTTGTGAAGTACAGTACATGTGACTAGTTGTTTTGTTTTTTTTGGGGGGGGGGGGGGGTCAAACGCAACACCGACTTTCAAACCCATCCTCGACAAGTAAAGTCTTCGCATGAGGGCGTGCTTCTGCCCGGTTTCGAGCCGGGGACCTTTTGCGTGTGAGGCAAACATGATAACCGCTACACTACAGAAGCGATAGTGTAGTGCAGGTACGTTGGTGGGACAAGTCCTCAGCATCAGTGCAACGCTTTCGTGCTGGGTAAAACGCACTTTCTCTCCCCGTCTGGGAATCGAACCCAGGTCTTCCGCGTGACAAGCGGAGATACTGTCCACTATACTAACGAGGACATATGGGGCTGCAGGGGGGCCCCTTTTTTTTTTTTTTTTTTTTGGGCGTGTGTGTCGGTGTCTTTTTCCCCCGATCTCTGTGATGAAAAGTTTGAAGGACTACGCCGACAATTCCGCCGCTCCTCCCTCTTTTCTAGGAATAAACCATCGAGTTTGGAATGAACCGTGTCAAAGATTGAAGCAAACATAAAAGGAGGCTTTGTTTCTGCCCGGTTTCGAGCCGAGGACCTTACGCGCGTTAGGCGAACGTGATAACCGCTACACTACAGAAACGACGTGCGAGCCTGTCGTGTCCCTTTTGCCGCGCGACCGCCGATGCAAATGAGCGCATGAACAGAAGTACACTGCCCGTGATGAAGCCCCGTGTGCCCTCAAGTACTGGACGCCGTGTGGCGCTGCAACGTGGCACTCTTGTTTCTCTTCAGAGCATATAAATCTTTCGCCTTTTACTAAAGATTTCCGTGGAGAGGGACAACAAGAGATCTTTCCAATTTTTTGATGCCCTGCTTCAATGCGGGGCTTTTCTACCTATGTCTAAAGCAAGCAAGCGGTCATCCTCCAAGAGCAAAGGTTGTGTCTTGTCGGCCTTTAAACATGCACTTGCGTACCCTCCGTTTGGCATCCCGTGTTCAAGAACTTTAAAAGTAAAAAAGAGTGCTTAGAACGCACAGACTTGCGTGTGTATCGCTGCCGTTTAACCTGGGGCTCAATCGTCGGGTGGAAGCTGGTCCATGCAAATGGCCGGAAGGACCATGCTGCCACATTGCCTCTTCCAGGGCCTGGGCCTTGGCTCGGAGCGGAGCAACTCATACTTACCTGGCAGGGGCGACACCATGATCAGGAAGGTGGTTCACCCAGGGCGAGGCTCGTCCATTGCACAAACAGGATGTGCTGACCCCTGTGAATTCCCCAAATGTGGGAATCTCAACTGCATAATTTCTGGTAGTGGGGGACTAGTTCGCGCTCTCCCCTCTTGTTTTTTGTCAGAGGAAAAAAAAAAAAACCCAAAGGGTCGTTTCCATGTACGCCGCTCGCGCTCCGGCCCCTCCGCCGGGCGCTTTGCGCGGGCGCCGCTTTGGACCGTTGACGGGAGGGTCAGCGTGGGGAGAGCTCACTGCTCCCCGAACCCATTGTGGGCATCGCTTCTCGGCCTTTTGGCTAAGATCAAGTGTAGTATCTGTTCTTATCAGTTTAATATCTGATACGTCCCCTACCCGGGGACCGTATATTAAATTGATTTTTGGACCAGGGAGATGGAATTTGGGGCTTGCTCCGTCCACTCCACGCATCGGCTCGGTATTGCAGTACCTCCGAGAACGGTGCACCTCCTCTCACAGGTTAAAAAAAGTCATTCAGTTTGTTTTCGCCGTCACGTTACATGCAAATGTGCCATCATACCCTCATGTTAAACGCTTCCTTGCCGTTTGTCTGCTCCGGAAGTGGACAAAAATTCTCGGAGACGTTTTGAGTGGAAGGGCTGGATATTTCAAATCTCCCGCCAAAAGCCCTGACTGGAGAAGAGGGGGAGGGAAGGTGAAGTATCTGTTCCTAAACCCAACCCCCTTGGGAGGTAGCCCATTCCACGTAAACCCTTGTGCAAAATAGGCCACCTTTGGAATTTGAGTGGCCCCTTTGTGAAGTACAGTACATGTGACTAGTTGTTTTTTTTTTTTTGGGGGGGGGGTCAAACGCAACACCGACTTTCAAACCCATCCTCGACAAGTAAAGTCTTCGCATGAGGGCGTGCTTCTGCCCGGTTTCGAGCCGGGGACCTTTTGCGTGTGAGGCAAACATGATAACCGCTACACTACAGAAGCGATAGTGTAGCGCAGGTACGTTGGTGGGACAAGTCCTCAGCGTCAGTGCAACGCTTTCGTGCTGGGTAAAACGCACTTTCTCTCCCCGTCTGGGAATCGAACCCAGGTCTTCCGCGTGACAAGCGGAGATACTGTCCACTATACTAACGAGGACATATGGGGCTGCAGGGGGGCCCCTTTTTTTTTTTTTTTTTTTTGGGCGTGTGTGTCGGTGTCTTTTTCCCCCGATCTCTGTGATGAAAAGTTTGAAGGACTACGCCGACAATTCCGCCGCTCCTCCCTCTTTTCTAGGAATAAACCATCGAGTTTGGAATGAACCGTGTCAAAGATTGAAGCAAACATAAAAGGAGGCTTTGTTTCTGCCCGGTTTCGAGCCGAGGACCTTTCGCGCATTAGGCGAACGTGATAACCGCTACACTACAGAAACGACGTGCGAGCCTGTCGTGTCCCTTTTGCCGCGCGACCGCCGATGCAAATGAGCGCGTGAACAGAAGTACACTGCCCGTGATGAAGCCCCATGTGCCCTCAAGTACTGGACGCCGTGTGGCGCTGCAACGTGGCACTCTTGTTTCTCTTCAGAGCGTATAAATCTTTCGCCTTTTACTAAAGATTTCCGTGGAGAGGGACAACAAGAGATCTTTCCAATTTTTTGATGCCCTGCTTCAATGCGGGGCTTTTCTACCTATGTCTAAAGCAAGCAAGCGGTCATCCTCCAAGAGCAAAGGTTGTGTCTTGTCGGCCTTTAAACATGCCCTTGCGTACCCTCCGTTTGGCATCCCGTGTTCAAGAACTTTAAAAGTAAAAAAGAGTGCTTAGAACGCACAGACTTGCGTGTGTATCGCTGCCGTTTAACCTGGGGCTCAATCGTCGGGTGGAAGCTGGTCCATGCAAATGGCCGGAAGGACCATGCTGCCACATTGCCTCTTCCAGGGCCTGGGCCTTGGCTCGGAGCGGAGCAACTCATACTTACCTGGCAGGGGCGACACCATGATCAGGAAGGTGGTTCACCCAGGGCGAGGCTCGTCCATTGCACAAACAGGATGTGCTGACCCCTGTGAATTCCCCAAATGTGGGAATCTCAACTGCATAATTTCTGGTAGTGGGGGACTAGTTCGCGCTCTCCCCTCTTGTTTTTTGTCAGAGGAAAAAAAAAAAAACCCAAAGGGTCGTTTCCATGTACGCCGCTCGCGCTCCGGCCCCTCCGCCGGGCGCTTTGCGCGGGCGCCGCTTTGGACCGTTGACGGGAGGGTCAGCGTGGGGAGAGCTCACTGCTCCCCGAACCCATTGTGGGCATCGCTTCTCGGCCTTTTGGCTAAGATCAAGTGTAGTATCTGTTCTTATCAGTTTAATATCTGATACGTCCCCTACCCGGGGACCGTATATTAAATTGATTTTTGGACCAGGGAGATGGAATTTGGGGCTTGCTCCGTCCACTCCACGCATCGGCTCGGTATTGCAGTACCTCCGAGAACGGTGCACCTCCTCTCACAGGTTAAAAAAAGTCATTCAGTTTGTTTTCGCCGTCACGTTACATGCAAATGTGCCATCATACCCTCATGTTAAACGCTTCCTTGCCGTTTGTCTGCTCCGGAAGTGGACAAAAATTCTCGGAGACGTTTTGAGTGGAAGGGCTGGATATTTCAAATCTCCCGCCAAAAGCCCTGACTGGAGAAGAGGGGGAGGGAAGGTGAAGTATCTGTTCCTAAACCCAACCCCCTTGGGAGGTAGCCCATTCCACGTAAACCCTTGTGCAAAATAGGCCACCTTTGGAATTTGAGTGGCCCCTTTGTGAAGTACAGTACATGTGACTAGTTGTTTTTTTTTTTTTGGGGGGGGGGTCAAACGCAACACCGACTTTCAAACCCATCCTCGACAAGTAAAGTCTTCGCATGAGGGCGTGCTTCTGCCCGGTTTCGAGCCGGGGACCTTTTGCGTGTGAGGCAAACATGATAACCGCTACACTACAGAAGCGATAGTGTAGCGCAGGTACGTTGGTGGGACAAGTCCTCAGCGTCAGTGCAACGCTTTCGTGCTGGGTAAAACGCACTTTCTCTCCCCGTCTGGGAATCGAACCCAGGTCTTCCGCGTGACAAGCGGAGATACTGTCCACTATACTAACGAGGACATATGGGGCTGCAGGGGGGCCCCTTTTTTTTTTTTTTTTTTTTGGGCGTGTGTGTCGGTGTCTTTTTCCCCCGATCTCTGTGATGAAAAGTTTGAAGGACTACGCCGACAATTCCGCCGCTCCTCCCTCTTTTCTAGGAATAAACCATCGAGTTTGGAATGAACCGTGTCAAAGATTGAAGCAAACATAAAAGGAGGCTTTGTTTCTGCCCGGTTTCGAGCCGAGGACCTTTCGCGCATTAGGCGAACGTGATAACCGCTACACTACAGAAACGACGTGCGAGCCTGTCGTGTCCCTTTTGCCGCGCGACCGCCGATGCAAATGAGCGCGTGAACAGAAGTACACTGCCCGTGATGAAGCCCCATGTGCCCTCAAGTACTGGACGCCGTGTGGCGCTGCAACGTGGCACTCTTGTTTCTCTTCAGAGCGTATAAATCTTTCGCCTTTTACTAAAGATTTCCGTGGAGAGGGACAACAAGAGATCTTTCCAATTTTTTGATGCCCTGCTTCAATGCGGGGCTTTTCTACCTATGTCTAAAGCAAGCAAGCGGTCATCCTCCAAGAGCAAAGGTTGTGTCTTGTCGGCCTTTAAACATGCCCTTGCGTACCCTCCGTTTGGCATCCCGTGTTCAAGAACTTTAAAAGTAAAAAAGAGTGCTTAGAACGCACAGACTTGCGTGTGTATCGCTGCCGTTTAACCTGGGGCTCAATCGTCGGGTGGAAGCTGGTCCATGCAAATGGCCGGAAGGACCATGCTGCCACATTGCCTCTTCCAGGGCCTGGGCCTGGGCCTTGGCTCGGAGCGGAGCAACTCATACTTACCTGGCAGGGGCGACACCATGATCAGGAAGGTGGTTCACCCAGGGCGAGGCTCGTCCATTGCACAAACAGGATGTGCTGACCCCTGTGAATTCCCCAAATGTGGGAATCTCAACTGCATAATTTCTGGTAGTGGGGGACTGCGTTCGCGCTCTCCCCTCTTGTTTTTTGTCAGAGGAAAAAAAAAAAAACCCAAAGGGTCGTTTCCATGTACGCCGCTCGCGCTCCGGCCCCTCCGCCGGGCGCTTTGCGCGGGCGCCGCTTTGGACCGTTGACGGGAGGGTCAGCGTGGGGAGAGCTCACTGCTCCCCGAACCCGTTGTGGGCATCGCTTCTCGGCCGTTTGGCTAAGATCAAGTGTAGTATCTGTTCTTATCAGTTTAATATCTGATACGTCCCCTACCCGGGGACCGTATATTAAATTGATTTTTGGACCAGGGAGATGGAATTTGGGGCTTGCTCCGTCCACTCCACGCATCGGCTCGGTATTGCAGTACCTCCGAGAACGGTGCACCTCCTCTCTCAGGTTAAAAAAAGTCATTCAGTTTGTTTTCGCCGTCACGTTACATGCAAATGTGCCATCATACCCTCATGTTAAACGCTTCCTTGCCGTTTGTCTGCTCCGGAAGTGGACAAAAATTCTCGGAGACGTTTTGAGTGGAAGGGCTGGATATTTCAAATCTCCCGCCAAAAGCCCTGACTGGAGAAGAGGGGGAGGGAAGGTGAAGTATCTGTTCCTAAACCCAACCCCCTTGGGAGGTAGCCCATTCCACGTAAACCCTTGTGCAAAATAGGCCACCTTTGGAATTTGAGTGGCCCCTTTGTGAAGTACAGTACATGTGACTAGTTGTTTTGTTTTTTTTTGGGGGGGGGGGGTCAAACGCAACACCGACTTTCAAACCCATCCTCGACAAGTAAAGTCTTCGCATGAGGGCGTGCTTCTGCCCGGTTTCGAGCCGGGGACCTTTTGCGTGTGAGGCAAACGTGATAACCGCTACACTACAGAAGCGATAGTGTAGCGCAGGTACGTTGGTGGGACAAGTCCTCAGCGTCAGTGCAACGCTTTCGTGCTGGGTAAAACGCACTTTCTCTCCCCGTCTGGGAATCTTGTTTCTCTTCAGAGCGTATAAATCTTTCGCCTTTTACTAAAGATTTCCGTGGAGAGGGACAACAAGAGATCTTTCCAATTTTTTGATGCCCTGCTTCAATGCGGGGCTTTTCTACCTATGTCTAAAGCAAGCAAGCGGTCATCCTCCAAGAGCAAAGGTTGTGTCTTGTCGGCCTTTAAACATGCCCTTGCGTACCCTCCGTTTGGCATCCCGTGTTCAAGAACTTTAAAAGTAAAAAAGAGTGCTTAGAACGCACAGACTTGCGTGTGTATCGCTGCCGTTTAACCTGGGGCTCAATCGTCGGGTGGAAGCTGGTCCATGCAAATGGCCGGAAGGACCATGCTGCCACATTGCCTCTTCCAGGGCCTGGGCCTTGGCTCGGAGCGGAGCAACTCATACTTACCTGGCAGGGGTGACACCATGATCAGGAAGGTGGTTCACCCAGGGCGAGGCTCGTCCATTGCACAAACAGGATGTGCTGACCCCTGTGAATTCCCCAAATGTGGGAATCTCAACTGCATAATTTCTGGTAGTGGGGGACTGCGTTCGCGCTCTCCCCTCTTGTTTTTTGTCAGAGGAAAAAAAAAAAAACCCAAAGGGTCGTTTCCATGTACGCCGCTCGCGCTCCGGCCCCTCCGCCGGGCGCTTTGCGCGGGCGCCGCTTTGGACCGTTGACGGGAGGGTCAGCGTGGGGAGAGCTCACTGCTCCCCGAACCCATTGTGGGCATCGCTTCTCGGCCTTTTGGCTAAGATCAAGTGTAGTATCTGTTCTTATCAGTTTAATATCTGATACCTCCCCTACCCGGGGACCGTATATTAAATTGATTTTTGGACCAGGGAGATGGAATTTGGGGCTTGCTCCGTCCACTCCACGCATCGGCTCGGTATTGCAGTACCTCCGAAAACGGTGCACCTCCTCTCTCAGGTTAAAAAAAGTCATTCAGTTTGTTTTCGCCGTCACGTTACATGCAAATGTGCCATCATACCCTCATGTTAAACGCTTCCTTGCCGTTTGTCTGCTCCGGAAGTGGACAAAAATTCTCGGAGACGTTTTGAGTGGAAGGGCTGGATATTTCAAATCTCCCGCCAAAAGCCCTGACTGGAGAAGAGGGGGGAGGGAAGGTGAAGTATCTGTTCCTAAACCCAACCCCCTTGGGAGGTAGCCCATTCCACGTAAACCCTTGTGCAAAATAGGCCACCTTTGGAATTTGAGTGGCCCCTTTGTGAAGTACAGTACATGTGACTAGTTGTTTTGTTTTTTTTGGGGGGGGGTCAAACGCAACACCGACTTTCAAACCCATCCTCGACAAGTAAAGTCTTCGCATGAGGGCGTGCTTCTGCCCGGTTTCGAGCCGGGGACCTTTTGCGTGTGAGGCAAACGTGACCGCTACACTACAGAAGCGATAGTGTAGCGCAGGTACGTTGGTGGGACAAGTCCTCAGCGTCAGTGCAACGCTTTCGTGCTGGGTAAAACGCACTTTCTCTCCCCGTCTGGGAATCGAACCCAGGTCTTCCGCGTGACAAGCGGAGATACTGTCCACTATACTAACGAGGACATATGGGGCTGCAGGGGGGCCCTTTTTTTTTTTTTTTGGGCGTGTGTGTCGGTGTCTTTTTCCCCCGATCTCTGTGATGAAAAGTTTGAAGGACTACGCCGACAATTCCGCCGCTCCTCCCTCTTTTCTAGGAATAAACCATCGAGTTTGGAATGAACCGTGTCAAAGATTGAAGCAAACATAAAAGGAGGCTTTGTTTCTGCCCGGTTTCGAGCCGAGGACCTTACGCGCATTAGGCGAACGTGATAACCGCTACACTACAGAAACGACGTGCGAGCCTGTCGTGTCCCTTTTGCCGCGCGACCGCCGATGCAAATGAGCGCATGAACAGAAGTACACTGCCCGTGATGAAGCCCCGTGTGCCCTCAAGTACTGGACGCCGTGTGGCGCTGCAACGTGGCACTCTTGTTTCTCTTCAGAGCGTATAAATCTTTCGCCTTTTACTAAAAAGATCACAAGTGTTGGGGCTGTGCGGTGTATGGAGCACAACACTTTAAGCGACGTGATCCAACATCGGCAGATGAGGAAATGGCAGCAGCTTCGCACGGCCCCCGGCGGAATGCACTCCGCTTCGAACTACTGGGAGAACTGGAAATGGATCGATTGACCTTCAGCAGACGCCTTTTGCAAAAAGAACTGGCTGTAACAACGAATCAACTGGACTTTATATTTGCCTTTCCTGGCAAAAAGATTTTTGAAGTCGTTTTCACCACAACGAAGCATCTGGAGACATGTTTGGAGTTGTACGAGAGGAAGAAAACATCCAGCACTGTCTTCCAGCAGGTGAACGTTACTCCTCTCACTGATTTGGATAAAAAAACTGTCCATATCGTTATCTATTCAGAAAAAGTGAGACTGGATGATGTCAAGACATGGGCCTCTTTCTTCTGCGATGTCCTAAAAGCAACAGAGGTTGTAGACATCGATGGCATTAAAACAGGAACCAAGCGGCTGGAAGTGAAGTTAAGAAGAACTAACGGGGAACTTCAACATCTCCCTAACTCCATTCAACTGGGGGCTTTCCGAGGCTCTGTCTTTTATCCGGGGCAGCCACGGAAATGCAGAAGATGCGGCAGCCTTGATCACCTTGCAGCAGGGTGCAATGTAGCCCAATGCAGAAAGTGCAAATCCCTGGATCATCCCACATCACTATGCACAGTTTCAGTTAAATGCAACCTGTGTTCGGCGGACACCCATCTCTTTAAGGACTGCCCACAAGCCTATGCTAATAGAGTGAAAGGGAATACAGTGACAACATCAGTATCATGCCAAGATGACCCGGATCCCTATTCCCAACTCTTTGATGAGAATCCCGTGTCACAAGACAGAATGGACAAGGCAGATGGACCGGACAACTCTCCAAAAGAACCACCCACAGTGAGACTTCAGGATGTCCCCAAAACTCTACAGGATGCAGAAGGGGTCTTCGACGGCCTGTTGGCCAGCCTCCCCCCCTTCCAGGAGGAGGGCACACAGGGGGAACCTGCACCGCAAGAGGATAGTCAAGATGGTTTAGCAGCAACAGCTGAAACCTTTCTTCCGGACACTCAAGTGGAATTTTTGGAACGGCAGGGGGCGGTAAAACGCCTTCAGAACACGTCAAGTGAGGAATCTTTCCACCTAGAGCAGTCTGAAAAGGTATGGCCACCTGCCTCGTCTCCCTCCACCGAATTCCTTGACCATACTAGCGTGAACACGTTTACAGTTGTGACAAAAATAAAATCGGCGGAAGGCCCCCCAAATCCACAAAAGAAAAAAAGGAAGGGTCACAGAACACAAGGAGAAAATGGTTTAGTGGTAAACTCCAACTATTAATATGACCTCTCTCTCAGTAGTCACAATTAATACAAGAGGCTTGAATGAATTGTTAAAGTGCCAGACAGTTTTCAATGAACTGCATAATGGAATTGGAGATATTTTCTGTCTCCAAGAATGTAATATACCTTTTAAAGATAGTTATAGAGATTATGAAAGTAGATGGCCTCATGGACAATCCTTTTGGTCTGGAGATAATGAAAACAAGAACTCTGGGGTAGCCATCTTGCTCTGAGGTCACCATTTTAATATAAACAGAGTCCAGAGAATAAGTGATGGAAGAATACTCTCTGTAGACTTAGATCAAAATGGAAAACAACTTAGAGTTATCAGTGTTTATTGTCCACCCACAGTGCAAGGAAGACTTAAAACCTTGGAACTTTTACAGACTTTATTTTTTTGCAAATATGAAGTTGTCATTGGGGGTGACTTTAACTGCATCTTGACTAGAACAGACAGATTGACAAAACGAGCTACTACGGCAAAACTAGATGCCAGCTCACACGCTTTGGCGAATTTAATAAGAGACTGTCATTTGAAAGACTGTGCGGAAAGTTTAGGGTCAAAACCAGACTTTACGTGGTCTAATGGCAAATCCTTCTCACGTATTGATCTTACCCTGGTGTCCCGAGGCCTTCTCCCCCTTAAATGTTGGAGAACACCAGTTGTCTTTTCAGATCACTTTAAGCTAACCACCGTGATAGACATTAAAGGAGGGTTGAAACGCCATACGGGCCCGTGGAAATTAAATATTGCTTTATTACAGAACAAATACATAGTAGAAAAATTAAAAGGAAAATTTGAACAATGGAAAACCCTACGAGATCTCCATAACTCCTGTGGAGACTGGTGGGAAGATATTAAATCCAGGACAAAATCCTTCTTCATGTCAGAGAGTAAAACACTGGCCGCTAGAAAGAGAATGTTTTATTCTAGACTTCAAAGAAAACTTCAAAACTACTATAAACTGGCACAAAACGGCTTTGACATGCAACAAGAGATTGTCACACTAAAAGCAAAACTATGTGAACTAATGAGGGAGAAGAGTAAAAGTATCCTCCTGAGAAGCAGGATCCAACATCTAGAGGAAAATGAGAAATGTTCCCGGTACTTTTTCCAAAAAATAGCAAAAGCAAAGCACCATATAACATCTGTCTATGATCAGGAAGGAAAAGAAGAGAAGGACATGGAAAAAATCATTCACATTATTAGGTCCTTTTTTGCCAATCTCTATCAGGACACACTGGTGTCTAGCAAAATGATGGACACTTTTCTTTCTAAGACTACTGGAAAACTTAGTACTTCAGTGAAGGAATCCTTAGACAAAAATATAACATTGGCAGAACTGACAAAAGCCATTACAAGTATGAAAGACAATAAAACTCCAGGCTTGGATGGTCTCCCCAAAGAGTTTTACGTTACCTTTTGGGAGCAGCTGAAACTCCCCCTTTTGGAGATGTACAACGAAAGTCTTGGCAAAGGAGCGTTGCCATCATCATTGAGACGGGGGGCAATCTCCCTCCTTCACAAAAAAGGACAAAAACAGAATCTACAGAACTGGAGACCACTAACCCTTCTAGGTGTCGATGTAAAAATACTGGCCAAGGTTTTATTTTTACGAACTCAACCCATCGTTGGTGACCTGGTGGAGAGTGAACAAACATGTGGAGTACAAGGACGGACAATGACAGATAGCCTAGCCCTGGTGAGAGACACGTATCTCCTCTGTAAAGAACGTAACAGCCCCCTATGTATACTAAGTTTGGACCTCGAAAAAGCTTTTGATAGCATAAGCCACGATTATATAAAAGCAGTGTTGAAACATTTTGGTTTTGGAGAAAATTTTAGACGGTGGGTTAACCTCTTGTACACTGACTGCCATAGTGTGGTAATAGTTAATGGACAACAAACAAATGCTATAGATATCCGGGCTGGGGTCAGACAAGGGTGCCCCTTGTCACCCACATTATTTATTTTAGCAATAGAACCGCTAGTTTGTGCCCTTAGAAGGAACAATGACATAAAAGGAATTTTTGTGCCAGGAAGTGAAAATAGACAGGCAAAAATATCAGTTTATATGGATGATATCACTTTGTTACTTTCAGACAATAAATCTATAGGAGAAGCCTTAAAGGTCTGTGAAAACTTTACTCTCGCTGCAAGCACAAGGGTTAATAAGAACAAAACCAAAATACTTTATTTGAATTGGAAAGAGAAATACGAAAATATAGACCTGATTAAAAATAAAGACACAATTAAAGTCTTGGGAATTCAGATAGGAAAAGACATGGAAGTAAAAAACTGGGAGTCAAAGCTACCCAAATTGACAGCCAATTTAAGAGCATGGCAAGATAGGGAGCTTACATTTACTGGGAAAGTCTTAATTGTGAACTCGGTACTGTTGGCTTCAGTGAATAATCTGGCGACTGTGTTTCCTGCCCCCTATCGGATACTTAAGACTCTGAAGAAGATGTTGTTCCAGTTTATCTGGGGGGGGAAATCAGAGAGACTCAAACGAAATATAATGCATCGCCTCCCACTGTGCGGGGGTATCGGGGTGCCATTAATCGAGGCAAAATTTGAAGCAATGTTCTTGGCCCCAATTTTAAAGGCAGTCCTTCTACCAGAAAGGGAAATTTTGTGGCACTATTTTGCAAAATTGTGGGTGGGTAGAAAAGTTTTAATCACATGGGGAAAAAGACCATCAATGGATGTCCCCCACGCCGAGATTTGCCCATCAGTCTACAAACATGTGCTTGAGAACTTATCCAAAGGACTTAGCCAGGTACCATCGACAGAACTGACAAGGAGAAAAATAGAACAAAAACTGTCCGTAGATTTGGAGAAACTTACCCCGGTAGATCTTTTATCGGCACAAGAGAGCAAAAGGGCATGGGAAAATATACATTTTCAAAAACTTACGAACAGACACAGAGATTTGGCCTGGCAAATTGGCCATAAATGTTTGCCAACCCGAGAGTTCCTTTTTAAAAGACACTTTACACCAAGCCCAAGATGCCCGAGACCCTTTTGTGGCAGTGAGGAAACTCATTTACACGTTTTTTGGACATGCCCTTTTGCTGTGAATGCCTGGGTAACAGTATCCCCATGGCTGAAAAATGTTGGGAAAATTCCATCAAGTTATAACAATATTGCCTATGGTGAAACAGCAAAATTCCAAAATAAGGAGAGGTGGTGGATTATAGTTAATTGTATAAAAGAAGCTATCTGGAAATCAAGGAATGTATTGACTTTTAAAAACTATCAAATGTCAGAAATGTTGTTGATGAAATGTGTTATGAATATTTTTAAAGATTATGTTTTAAGAGATTTAGTGGAAGGAAAGAGAGAAGAAATAATCAATTTATGGAAAATTCCAAACTCTTTTAAAGACTTGCTGTATTCATAGTTTTGGTAAATAATGTGTAATTGTATTGACTTTTGTAAACTGTGTTTAAAAGATGTGTTTTAAGTGTGGAAAGTATTTTGAAAGAAATTTATTGCTATGAAATAATAAAAACCGCCTGAAAAGTGAAAAGTGCCTTTTACTAAAGATTTCCGTGGAGAGGGACAACAAGAGATCTTTCCAATTTTTTGATGCCCTGCTTCAATGCGGGGCTTTTCTACCTATGTCTAAAGCAAGCAAGCGGTCATCCTCCAAGAGCAAAGGTTGTGTCTTGTCGGCCTTTAAACATGCCCTTGCGTACCCTCCGTTTGGCATCCCGTGTTCAAGAACTTTAAAAGTAAAAAAGAGTGCTTGCGTGTGTATCGCTGCCGTTTAACCTGGGGCTCAATCGTCGGGTGGAAGCTGGTCCATGCAAATGGCCGGAAGGACCATGCTGCCACATTGCCTCTTCCAGGGCCTGGGCCTTGGCTCGGAGCGGAGCAACTCATACTTACCTGGCAGGGGCGACACCATGATCAGGAAGGTGGTTCACCCAGGGCGAGGCTCGTCCATTGCACAAACAGGATGTGCTGACCCCTGTGAATTCCCCAAATGTGGGAATCTCAACTGCATAATTTCTGGTAGTGGGGGACTGCGTTCGCGCTCTCCCCTCTTGTTTTTTGTCAGAGGAAAAAAAAAAAAACCCAAAGGGTCGTTTCCATGTACGCCGCTCGCGCTCCGGCCCCTCCGCCGGGCGCTTTGCGCGGGCGCCGCTTTGGACCGTTGACGGGAGGGTCAGCGTGGGGAGAGCTCACTGCTCCCCGAACCCATTGTGGGCATCGCTTCTCGGCCTTTTGGCTAAGATCAAGTGTAGTATCTGTTCTTATCAGTTTAATATCTGATACGTCCCCTACCCGGGGACCGTATATTAAATTGATTTTTGGACCAGGGAGATGGAATTTGGGGCTTGCTCCGTCCACTCCACGCATCGGCTCGGTATTGCCGTACCTCCGAGAACGGTGCACCTCCTCTCTCAGGTTAGAAAAAGTCATTCAGTTTGTTTTCGCCGTCACGTTACATGCAAATGTGCCATCATACCCTCATGTTAAACGCTTCCTTGCCGTTTGTCTGCTCCGGAAGTGGACAAAAATTCTCGGAGACGTTTGAGTGGAAGGGCTGGATATTTCAAATCTCCCGCCAAAAGCCCTGACTGGAGAAGAGGGGGAGGGAAGGTGAAGTATCTGTTCCTAAACCCAACCCCCTTGGGAGGTAGCCCATTCCACGTAAACCCTTGTGCAAAATAGGCCACCTTTGGAATTTGAGTGGCCCCTTTGTGAAGTACAGTACATGTGACTAGTTGTTTTGTTTTTTTTTGGGGGGGGGGGGTCAAACGCAACACCGACTTTCAAACCCATCCTCGACAAGTAAAGTCTTCGCATGAGGGCGTGCTTCTGCCCGGTTTCGAGCCGGGGACCTTTGGCGTGTGAGGCAAACGTGATAACCGCTACACTACAGAAGCGATAGTGTAGCGCAGGTACGTTGGTGGACAAGTCCTCAGCCTCAGTGCAACGCTTTCGTGCTGGGTAAAACGCACTTTCTCTCCCCGTCTGGGAATCGAACCCAGGTCTTCCGCGTAACAAGCGGAGATACTGTCCACTATACTAACGAGGACATATGGGGCTGCAGGGGGGGCCCTTTTTTTTTTTTTTTTTTTTGGGCGTGTGTGTCGGTGTCTTTTTCCCCCGATCTCTGTGATGAAAAGTTTGAAGGACTACGCCGACAATTCCGCCGCTCCTCCCTCTTTTCTAGGAATAAACCATCGAGTTTGGAATGAACCGTGTCAAAGATTGAAGCAAACATAAAAGGAGGCTTTGTTTCTGCCCGGTTTCGAGCCGAGGACCTTTCGCGCGTTAGGCGAACGTGATAACCGCTACACTACAGAAACGACGTGCGAGCCTGTCGTGTCCCTTTTGCCGCGCGACCGCCGATGCAAATGAGCGCGTGAACAGAAGTACACTGCCCGTGATGAAGCCCCGTGTGCCCTCAAGTACTGGACGCCGTGTGGCGCTGCAACGTGGCACTCTTGTTTCTCTTCAGAGCGTATAAATCTTTCGCCTTTTACTAAAAAGATCACAAGTGTTGGGGCTGTGCGGTGTATGGAGCACAACACTTTAAGCGACGTGCTCCAACATCGGCAGATGAGGAAATGGCAGCAGCTTCGCACGGCCCCCGGCGGAATGCACTCCGCTTCGAACTACTGGGAGAACTGGAAATGGATCGATTGACCTTCAGCAGACGCCTTTTGCAAAAAGAACTGGCTGTAACAACGAATCAACTGGACTTTATATTTGCCTTTCCTGGCAAAAAGATTTTTGAAGTCGTTTTCACCACAACGAAGCATCTGGAGACATGTTTGGAGTTGTACGAGAGGAAGAAAACATCCACCACTGTCTTCCAGCAGGTGAACGTTACTCCTCTCACTGATTTGGATAAAAAAACTGTCCATATCGTTATCTATTCAGAAAAAGTGAGACTGGATGATGTCAAGACATGGGCCTCTTTCTTCTGCGATGTCCTAAAAGCAACAGAGGTTGTAGACATCGATGGCATTAAAACAGGAACCAAGCGGCTGGAAGTGAAGTTAAGAAGAACTAACGGGGAACTTCAACATCTCCCTAACTCCATTCAACTGGGGGCTTTCCGAGGCTCTGTCTTTTATCCGGGGCAGCCACGGAAATGCAGAAGATGCGGCAGCCTTGATCACCTGGCAGCAGGGTGCAATGTAGCCCAATGCAGAAAGTGCAAATCCCTGGATCATCCCACATCACTATGCACAGTTTCAGTTAAATGCAACCTGTGTTCGGCGGACACCCATCTCTTTAAGGACTGCCCACAAGCCTATGCTAATAGAGTGAAAGGGAATACAGTGACAACATCAGTATCATGCCAAGATGACCCGGATCCCTATTCCCAACTCTTTGATGAGAATCCCGTGTCACAAGACAGAATGGACAAGGCAGATGGACCGGACAACTCTCCAAAAGAACCACCCACAGTGAGACTTCAGGATGTCCCCAAAACTCTACAGGATGCAGAAGGGGTCTTCGACGCCCTGTTGGCCAGCCTCCCCCCCTTCCAGGAGGAGGGCACACAGGGGGAACCTGCACCGCAAGAGGATAGTCAAGATGGTTTAGCAGCAACAGCTGAAACCTTTCTTCCGGACACTCAAGTGGAATTTTTGGAACGGCAGGGGGCGGTAAAACGCCTTCAGAACACGTCAAGTGAGGAATCTTTCCACCTAGAGCAGTCTGAAAAGGTATGGCCACCTGCCTCGTCTCCCTCCACCGAATTCCTTGACCATACTAGCGTGAACACGTTTACAGTTGTGACAAAAATAAAATCGGCGGAAGGCCCCCCAAATCCACAAAAGAAAAAAAGGAAGGGTCACAGAACACAAGGAGAAAATGGTTTAGTGGTAAACTCCTCCAACTATTAATATGACCTCTCTCTCAGTAGTCACAATTAATACAAGAGGCTTGAATGAATTGTTAAAGTGCCAGACAGTTTTCAATGAACTGCATAATGGAATTGGAGATATTTTCTGTCTCCAAGAATGTAATATACCTTTTAAAGATAGTTATAGAGATTATGAAAGTAGATGGCCTCATGGACAATCCTTTTGGTCTGGAGATAATGAAAACAAGAACTCTGGGGTAGCCATCTTGCTCCGAGGTCACCATTTTAATATAAACAGAGTCCAGAGAATAAGTGATGGAAGAATACTCTCTGTAGACTTAGATCAAAATGGAAAACAACTTAGAGTTATCAGTGTTTATTGTCCACCCACAGTGCAAGGAAGACTTAAAACCTTGGAACTTTTACAGACTTTATTTTTTTGCAAATATGAAGTTGTCATTGGGGGTGACTTTAACTGCATCTTGACTAGAACAGACAGATTGACAAAACGAGCTACTACGGCAAAACTAGATGCCAGCTCACACGCTTTGGCGAATTTAATAAGAGACTGTCATTTGAAAGACTGTGCGGAAAGTTTAGGGTCAAAACCAGACTTTACGTGGTCTAATGGCAAATCCTTCTCACGTATTGATCTTACCCTGGTGTCCCGAGGCCTTCTCCCCCTTAAATGTTGGAGAACACCAGTTGTCTTTTCAGATCACTTTAAGCTAACCACCGTGATAGACATTAAAGGAGGGTTGAAACGCCATACGGGCCCGTGGAAATTAAATATTGCTTTATTACAGAACAAATACATAGTAGAAAAATTAAAAGGAAAATTTGAACAATGGAAAACCCTACGAGATCTCCATAACTCCTGTGGAGACTGGTGGGAAGATATTAAATCCAGGACAAAATCCTTCTTCATGTCAGAGAGTAAAACACTGGCCGCTAGAAAGAGAATGTTTTATTCTAGACTTCAAAGAAAACTTCAAAACTACTATAAACTGGCACAAAACGGCTTTGACATGCAACAAGAGATTGTCACACTAAAAGCAAAACTATGTGAACTAATGAGGGAGAAGAGTAAAAGTATCCTCCTGAGAAGCAGGATCCAACATCTAGAGGAAAATGAGAAATGTTCCCGGTACTTTTTCCAAAAAATAGCAAAAGCAAAGCACCATATAACATCTGTCTATGATCAGGAAGGAAAAGAAGAGAAGGACATGGAAAAAATCATTCACATTATTAGGTCCTTTTTTGCCAATCTCTATCAGGACACACTGGTGTCTAGCAAAATGATGGACACTTTTCTTTCTAAGACTACTGGAAAACTTAGTACTTCAGTGAAGGAATCCTTAGACAAAAATATAACATTGGCAGAACTGACAAAAGCCATTACAAGTATGAAAGACAATAAAACTCCAGGCTTGGATGGTCTCCCCAAAGAGTTTTACGTTACCTTTTGGGAGCAGCTGAAACTCCCCCTTTTGGAGATGTACAACGAAAGTCTTGGCAAAGGAGCGTTGCCATCATCATTGAGACGGGGGGCAATCTCCCTCCTTCACAAAAAAGGACAAAAACAGAATCTACAGAACTGGAGACCACTAACCCTTCTAGGTGTCGATGTAAAAATACTGGCCAAGGTTTTATTTTTACGAACTCAACCCATCGTTGGTGACCTGGTGGAGAGTGAACAAACATGTGGAGTACAAGGACGGACAATGACAGATAGCCTAGCCCTGGTGAGAGACACGTATCTCCTCTGTAAAGAACGTAACAGCCCCCTATGTATACTAAGTTTGGACCTCGAAAAAGCTTTTGATAGCATAAGCCACGATTATATAAAAGCAGTGTTGAAACATTTTGGTTTTGGAGAAAATTTTAGACGGTGGGTTAACCTCTTGTACACTGACTGCCATAGTGTGGTAATAGTTAATGGACAACAAACAAATGCTATAGATATCCGGGCTGGGGTCAGACAAGGGTGCCCCTTGTCACCCACATTATTTATTTTAGCAATAGAACCGCTAGTTTGTGCCCTTAGAAGGAACAATGACATAAAAGGAATTTTTGTGCCAGGAAGTGAAAATAGACAGGCAAAAATATCAGTTTATATGGATGATATCACTTTGTTACTTTCAGACAATAAATCTATAGGAGAAGCCTTAAAGGTCTGTGAAAACTTTACTCTCGCTGCAAGCACAAGGGTTAATAAGAACAAAACCAAAATACTTTATTTGAATTGGAAAGAGAAATACGAAAATATAGACCTGATTAAAAATAAAGACACAATTAAAGTCTTGGGAATTCAGATAGGAAAAGACATGGAAGTAAAAAACTGGGAGTCAAAGCTACCCAAATTGACAGCCAATTTAAGAGCATGGCAAGATAGGGAGCTTACATTTACTGGGAAAGTCTTAATTGTGAACTCGGTACTGTTGGCTTCAGTGAATAATCTGGCGACTGTGTTTCCTGCCCCCTATCGGATACTTAAGACTCTGAAGAAGATGTTGTTCCAGTTTATCTGGGGGGGGAAATCAGAGAGACTCAAACGAAATATAATGCATCGCCTCCCACTGTGCGGGGGTATCGGGGTGCCATTAATCGAGGCAAAATTTGAAGCAATGTTCTTGGCCCCAATTTTAAAGGCAGTCCTTCTACCAGAAAGGGAAATTTTGTGGCACTATTTTGCAAAATTGTGGGTGGGTAGAAAAGTTTTAATCACATGGGGAAAAAGACCATCAATGGATGTCCCCCACGCCGAGATTTGCCCATCAGTCTACAAACATGTGCTTGAGAACTTATCCAAAGGACTTAGCCAGGTACCATCGACAGAACTGACAAGGAGAAAAATAGAACAAAAACTGTCCGTAGATTTGGAGAAACTTACCCCGGTAGATCTTTTATCGGCACAAGAGAGCAAAAGGGCATGGGAAAATATACATTTTCAAAAACTTACGAACAGACACAGAGATTTGGCCTGGCAAATTGGCCATAAATGTTTGCCAACCCGAGAGTTCCTTTTTAAAAGACACTTTACACCAAGCCCAAGATGCCCGAGACCCTTTTGTGGCAGTGAGGAAACTCATTTACACGTTTTTTGGACATGCCCTTTTGCTGTGAATGCCTGGGTAACAGTATCCCCATGGCTGAAAAATGTTGGGAAAATTCCATCAAGTTATAACAATATTGCCTATGGTGAAACTGCAAAATTCCAAAATAAGGAGAGGTGGTGGATTATAGTTAATTGTATAAAAGAAGCTATCTGGAAATCAAGGAATGTATTGACTTTTAAAAACTATCAAATGTCAGAAATGTTGTTGATGAAATGTGTTATGAATATTTTTAAAGATTATGTTTTAAGAGATTTAGTGGAAGGAAAGAGAGAAGAAATAATCAATTTATGGAAAATTCCAAACTCTTTTAAAGACTTGCTGTATTCATAGTTTTGGTAAATAATGTGTAATTGTATTGACTTTTGTAAACTGTGTTTAAAAGATGTGTTTTAAGTGTGGAAAGTATTTTGAAAGAAATTTATTGCTATGAAATAATAAAAACCGCCTGAAAAGTGAAAAGTGCCTTTTACTAAAGATTTCCGTGGAGAGGGACAACAAGAGATCTTTCCAATTTTTTGATGCCCTGCTTCAATGCGGGGCTTTTCTTCCTATGTCTAAAGCAAGCAAGCGGTCATCCTCCAAGAGCAAAGGTTGTGTCTTGTCGGCCTTTAAACATGCCCTTGCGTACCCTCCGTTTGGCATCCCGTGTTCAAGAACTTTAAAAGTAAAAAAGAGTGCTTAGAACGCACAGACTTGCGTGTGTATCGCTGCCGTTTAACCTGGGGCTCAATCGTCGGGTGGAAGCTGGTCCATGCAAATGGCCGGAAGGACCATGCTGCCACATTGCCTCTTCCAGGGCCTGGGCCTTGGCTCGGAGCGGAGCAACTCATACTTACCTGGCAGGGGCGACACCATGATCAGGAAGGTGGTTCACCCAGGGCGAGGCTCGTCCATTGCACAAACAGGATGTGCTGACCCCTGTGAATTCCCCAAATGTGGGAATCTCAACTGCATAATTTCTGGTAGTGGGGGACTGCGTTCGCGCTCTCCCCTCTTGTTTTTTGTCAGAGGAAAAAAAAAAACCCAAAGGGTCGTTTCCATGTACGCCGCTCGCGCTCCGGCCCCTCCGCCGGGCGCTTTGCGCGGGCGCCGCTTTGGACCGTTGACGGGAGGGTCAGCGTGGGGAGAGCTCACTGCTCCCCGAACCCATTGTGGGCATCGCTTCTCGGCCTTTTGGCTAAGATCAAGTGTAGTATCTGTTCTTATCAGTTTAATATCTGATACGTCCCCTACCCGGGGACCGTATATTAAATTGATTTTTGGACCAGGGAGATGGAATTTGGGGCTTGCTCCGTCCACTCCACGCATCGGCTCGCTATTGCAGTACCTCCGAGAACGGTGCACCTCCTCTCTCAGGTTAAAAAAAGTCATTCAGTTTGTTTTCGCCGTCACGTTACATGCAAATGTGCCATCATACCCTCATGTTAAACGCTTCCTTGCCGTTTGTCTGCTCCGGAAGTGGACAAAAATTCTCGGAGACGTTTTGAGTGGAAGGGCTGGATATTTCAAATCTCCCGCCAAAAGCCCTGACTGGAGAAGAGGGGGAGGGAAGGTGAAGTATCTGTTCCTAAACCCAACCCCCTTGGGAGGTAGCCCATTCCACGTAAACCCTTGTGCAAAATAGGCCACCTTTGGAATTTGAGTGGCCCCTTTGTGAAGTACAGTACATGTGACTAGTTGTTTTGTTTTTTTTTGGGGGGGGGGGTCAAACGCAACACCGACTTTGAAACCCATCCTCGACAAGTAAAGTCTTCGCATGAGGGCGTGCTTCTGCCCGGTTTCGAGCCGGGGACCTTTTGCGTGTGAGGTAAACGTGATAACCGCTACACTACAGAAGCGATAGTGTAGCGCAGGTACGTTGGTGGGACAAGTCCTCAGCGTCAGTGCAACGCTTTCGTGCTGGGTAAAACGCACTTTCTCTCCCCGTCTGGGAATCGAACCCAGGTCTTCCGCGTGACAAGCGGAGATACTGTCCACTATACTAACGAGGACATATGGAGCTGCAGGGGGGCCCCTTTTTTTTTTTTTTTTTTTTGTTGGGCGTGTGTGTCGGTGTCTTTTTCCCCCGATCTCTGTGATGAAAAGTTTGAAGGACTACGCCGACAATTCCGCCGCTCCTCCCTCTTTTCTAGGAATAAACCATCGAGTTTGGAATGAACCGTGTCAAAGATTGAAGCAAACATAAAAGGAGGCTTTGTTTCTGCCCGGTTTCGAGCCGAGGACCTTTCGCGCCTTAGGCGAACGTGATAACCGCTACACTACAGAAACGACGTGCGAGCCTGTCGTGTCCCTTTTGCCGCGCGACCGCCGATGCAAATGAGCGCGTGAACAGAAGTACACTGCCCGTGATGAAGCCCCGTGTGCCCTCAAGTACTGGACGCCGTGTGGCGCTGCAACGTGGCACTCTTGTTTCTCTTCAGAGCGTATAAATCTTTCGCCTTTTACTAAAGATTTCCGTGGAGAGGGACAACAAGAGATCTTTCCAATTTTTTGATGCCCTGCTTCAATGCGGGGCTTTTCTACCTATGTCTAAAGCAAGCAAGCAAGCGGTCATCCTCCAAGAGCAAAGATTGTGTCTTGTCGGCCTTTAAACATGCCCTTGCGTACCCTCCGTTTGGAATCCCGTGTTCAAGAACTTTAAAAGTAAAAAAGAGTGCTTAGAACGCACAGACTTGCGTGTGTATCGCTGCCGTTTAACCTGGGGCTCAATCGTCGGGTGGAAGCTGGTCCATGCAAATGGCCGGAAGGACCATGCTGCCACATTGCCTCTTCCAGGGCCTGGGCCTTGGCTCGGAGCGGAGCAACTCATACTTACCTGGCAGGGGCGACACCATGATCAGGAAGGTGGTTCACCCAGGGCGAGGCTCGTCCATTGCACAAACAGGATGTGCTGACCCCTGTGAATTCCCCAAATGTGGGAATCTCAACTGCATAATTTCTGGTAGTGGGGGACTGTGTTCGCGCTCTCCTCTCTTGTTTTTTGTCAGAGGAAAAAAAAAAAAACCCAAAGGGTCGTTTCCATGTACGCCGCTCGCGCTCCGGCCCCTCCGCCGGGCGCTTTGCGCGGGCGCCGCTTTGGACCGTTGACGGGAGGGTCAGCGTGGGGAGAGCTCACTGCTCCCCGAACCCATTGTGGGCATCGCTTCTCGGCCTTTTGGCTAAGATCAAGTGTAGTATCTGTTCTTATCAGTTTAATATCTGATACGTCCCCTACCCGGGGACCGTATATTAAATTGATTTTTGGACCAGGGAGATGGAATTTGGGGCTTGCTCCATCCACTCCACGCATCGGCTCGGTATTGCAGTACCTCCGAGAACGGTGCACCTCCTCTCTCAGGTTAAAAAAAGTCATTCAGTTTGTTTTCGCCGTCACGTTACATGCAAATGTGCCATCATACCCTCATGTTAAACGCTTCCTTGCCGTTTGTCTGCTCCGGAAGTGGACAAAAATTCTCGGAGACGTTTTGAGTGGAAGGGCTGGATATTTCAAATCTCCCGCCAAAAGCCCTGACTGGAGAAGAGGGGGAGGGAAGGTGAAGTATCTGTTCCTAAACCCAACCCCCTTGGGAGGTAGCCCATTCCACGTAAACCCTTGTGCAAAATAGGCCACCTTTGGAATTTGAGTGGCCCCTTTGTGAAGTACAGTACATGTGACTAGTTGTTTTGTTTTTTTTTTGGGGGGGGGTCAAACGCAACACCGACTTTCAAACCCATCCTCGACAAGTAAAGTCTTCGCATGAGGGCGTGCTTCTGCCCGGTTTCGAGCCGGGGACCTTTTGCGTGTGAGGCAAACGTGATAACCGCTACACTACAGAAGCGATAATGTAGCGCAGGTACGTTGGTGGGACAAGTCCTCAGCGTCAGTGCAACGCTTTCGTGCTGGGTAAAACGCACTTTCTCTCCCCGTCTGGGAATCGAACCCAGGTCTTCCGCGTGACAAGCGGAGATACTGTCCACTATACTAACGAGGACATATGGGGCTGCAGGGGGGCCCCTTTTTTTTTTTTTTTTTTTTGGGCGTGTGTGTCGGTGTCTTTTTCCCCCGATCTCTGTGATGAAAAGTTTGAAGGACTACGCCGACAATTCCGCCGCTCCTCCCTCTTTTCTAGGAATAAACCATCGAGTTTGGAATGAACCGTGTCAAAGATTGAAGCAAACATAAAAGGAGGCTTTGTTTCTGCCCGGTTTCGAGCCGAGGACCTTTCGCGCGTTAGGCGAACGTGATAACTGCTACACTACAGAAACGACGCGCGAGCCTGTCGTGTCCCTTTTGCCGTGCGACCGCCGATGCAAATGAGCGCGTGAACAGAAGTACACTGCCCGTGATGAAGCCCCGTGTGCCCTCAAGTACTGGACGCCGTGTGGCGCTGCAACGTGGCACTCTTGTTTCTCTTCAGAGCGTATAAATCTTTCGCCTTTTACTAAAGATTTCCGTGGAGAGGGACAACAAGAGATCTTTCCAATTTTTTGATGCCCTGCTTCAATGCGGGGCTTTTCTACCTATGTCTAAAGCAAGCAAGCGGTCATCCTCCAAGAGCAAAGGTTGTGTCTTGTCGGCCTTTAAACATGCCCTTGCGTACCCTCCGTTTGGCATCCCGTGTTCAAGAACTTTAAAAGTAAAAAAGAGTGCTTAGAACGCACAGACTTGCGTGTGTATCGCTGCCGTTTAACCTGGGGCTCAATCGTCGGGTGGAAGCTGGTCCATGCAAATGGCCGGAAGGACCATGCTGCCACATTGCCTCTTCCAGGGCCTGGGCCTTGGCTCGGAGCGGAGCAACTCATACTTACCTGGCAGGGGCGACACCATGATCAGGAAGGTGGTTCACCCAGGGCGAGGCTCGTCCATTGCACAAACAGGATGTGCTGACCCCTGTGAATTCCCCAAATGTGGGAATCTCAACTGCATAATTTCTGGTAGTGGGGGACTGGGTTCGCGCTCTCCCCTCTTGTTTTTTGTCAGAGGAAAAAAAAAAAAACCCAAAGGGTCGTTTCCATGTACGCCGCTCGCGCTCCGGCCCCTCCGCCGGGCGCTTTGCGCGGGCGCCGCTTTGGACCGTTGACGGGAGGGTCAGCGTGGGGAGAGCTCACTGCTCCCCGAACCCATTGTGGGCATCGCTTCTCGGCCTTTTGGCTAAGATCAAGTGTAGTATCTGTTCTTATCAGTTTAATATCTGATACGTCCCCTACCCGGGGACCGTATATTAAATTGATTTTTGGACCAGGGAGATGGAATTTGGGGCTTGCTCCGTCCACTCCACGCATCGGCTCGGTATTGCAGTACCTCCGAGAACGGTGCACCTCCTCTCTCAGGTTAAAAAAAGTCATTCAGTTTGTTTTCGCCGTCACGTTACATGCAAATGTGCCATCATACCCTCATGTTAAACGCTTCCTTGCCGTTTGTCTGCTCCGGAAGTGGACAAAAATTCTCGGAGACGTTTTGAGTGGAAGGGCTGGATATTTCAAATCTCCCGCCAAAAGCCCTGACTGGAGAAGAGGGGGAGGGAAGGTGAAGTATCTGTTCCTAAACCCAACCCCCTTGGGAGGTAGCCCATTCCACGTAAACCCTTGTGCAAAATAGGCCACCTTTGGAATTTGAGTGGCCCCTTTGTGAAGTACAGTACATGTGACTAGTTTTTTTTTTTTTTTTTGGGGGGGGGTCAAACGCAACACCGACTTTCAAACCCATCCTCGACAAGTAAAGTCTTCGCATGAGGGCGTGCTTCTGCCCGGTTTCGAGCCGGGGACCTTTTGCGTGTGAGGCAAACATGATAACCGCTACACTACAGAAGCGATAGTGTAGCGCAGGTACGTTGGTGGGACAAGTCCTCAGCGTCAGTGCAACGCTTTCGTGCTGGGTAAAAAGGACTTTCTCTCCCCGTCTGGGAATCGAACCCAGGTCTTCCGCGTGACAAGCGGAGATACTGTCCACTATACTAACGAGGACATATGGGGCTGCAGGGGGGCCCCTTTTTTTTTTTTTTTTTTTTTGGCGTGTGTGTCGGTGTCTTTTTCCCCCGATCTCTGTGATGAAAAGTTTGAAGGACTACGCCGACAATTCCGCCGCTCCTCCCTCTTTTCTAGGAATAAACCATCGAGTTTGGAATGAACCGTGTCAAAGATTGAAGCAAACATAAAAGGAGGCTTTGTTTCTGCCCGGTTTCGAGCCGAGGACCTTTCGCGCGTTAGGCGAACGTGATAACCGCTACACTACAGAAACGACGTGCGAGCCTGTCGTGTCCCTTTTGCCGCGCGACCGCCGATGCAAATGAGCGCGTGAACAGAAGTACACTGCCCGTGATGAAGCCCCGTGTGCCCTCAAGTACTGGACGCCGTGTGGCGCTGCAACGTCCTAAACCCAACCCCCTTGGGAGGTAGCCCATTCCACGTAAACCCTTGTGCAAAATAGGCCACCTTTGGAATTTGAGTGGCCCCTTTGTGAAGTACAGTACATGTGACTAGTTGTTTTGTTTTTTTTGGGGGGGGGTCAAACGCAACACCGACTTTCAAACCCATCCTCGACAAGTAAAGTCTTCGCATGAGGGCGTGCTTCTGCCCGGTTTCGAGCCGGGGACCTTTTGCGTGTGAGGCAAACATGATAACCGCTACACTACAGAAGCGATAGTGTAGCACAGGTACGTTGGTGGGACAAGTCCTCAGCGTCAGTGCAATGCTTTCGTGCTGGGTAAAACGCACTTTCTCTCCCCGTCTGGGAATCGAACCCAGGTCTTCCGCGTGACAAGCGGAGATACTGTCCACTATACTAACGAGGACATATGGGGCTGCAGGGGGGGCCCTTTTTTTTTTTTTTTTTTTTGGGCGTGTGTGTCGGTGTCTTTTTCCCCCGATCTCTGTGATGAAAAGTTTGAAGGACTACGCCGACAATTCCGCCGCTCCTCCCTCTTTTCTAGGAATAAACCATCGAGTTTGGAATGAACCGTGTCAAAGATTGAAGCAAACATAAAAGGAGGCTTTGTTTCTGCCCGGTTTCGAGCCGAGGACCTTTCGCGCGTTAGGCGAACGTGATAACCGCTACACTACAGAAACGACGTGCAAGCCTGTCGTGTCCCTTTTGCCGCGCGACCGCCGATGCAAATGAGCGCGTGAACAGAAGTACACTGCCCGTGATGAAGCCCCGTGTGCCCTCAAGTACTGGACGCCGTGTGGCGCTGCAACGTGGTACTCTTGTTTCTCTTCAGAGCGTATAAATCTTTCGCCTTTTACTAAAGATTTCCGTGGAGAGGGACAACAAGAGATCTTTCCAATTTTTTGATGCCCTGCTTCAATGCGGGGCTTTTCTACCTATGTCTAAAGCAAGCAAGCGGTCATCCTGCAAGAGCAAAGGTTGTGTCTTGTCGGCCTTTAAACATGCCCTTGCGTACCCTCCGTTTGGCATCCCGTGTTCAAGAACTTTAAAAGTAAAAAAGAGTGCTTAGAACGCACAGACTTGCGTGTGTATCGCTGCCGTTTAACCTGGGGCTCAATCGTCGGGTGGAAGCTGGTCCATGCAAATGGCCGGAAGGACCATGCTGCCACATTGCCTCTTCCAGGGCCTGGGCCTTGGCTCGGAGCGGAGCAACTCATACTTACCTGGCAGGGGCGACACCATGATCAGGAAGGTGGTTCACCCAGGGCGAGGCTCGTCCATTGCACAAACAGGATGTGCTGACCCCTGTGAATTCCCCAAATGTGGGAATCTCAACTGCATAATTTCTGGTAGTGGGGGACTGCGTTCGCGCTCTCCCCTCTTGTTTTTTGTCAGAGGAAAAAAAAAAAAACCCAAAGGGTCGTTTCCATGTACGCCGCTCGCGCTCCGGCCCCTCCGCCGGGCGCTTTGCGCGGGCGCCGCTTTGGACCGTTGACGGGAGGGTCAGCGTGGGGAGAGCTCACTGCTCCCCGAACCCATTGTGGGCATCGCTTCTCGGCCTTTTGGCTAAGATCAAGTGTAGTATCTGTTCTTATCAGTTTAATATCTGATACGTCCCCTACCCGGGGACCGTATATTAAATTGATTTTTGGACCAGGGAGATGGAATTTGGGGCTTGCTCCGTCCACTCCACGCATCGGCTCGGTATTGCAGTACCTCCGAGAACGGTGCACCTCCTCTCTCAGGTTAAAAAAAGTCATTCAGTTTGTTTTCGCCGTCACGTTACATGCAAATGTGCCATCATACCCTCATGTTAAACGCTTCCTTGCCGTTTGTCTGCTCCGGAAGTGGACAAAAATTCTCGGAGACGTTTTGAGTGGAAGGGCTGGATATTTCAAATCTCCCGCCAAAAGCCCTGACTGGAGAAGAGGGGGAGGGAAGGTGAAGTATCTGTTCCTAAACCCAACCCCCTTGGGAGGTAGCCCATTCCACGTAAACCCTTGTGCAAAATAGGCCACCTTTGGAATTTGAGTGGCCCCTTTGTGAAGTACAGTACATGTGACTAGTTGTTTTGTTTTTTTTGGGGGGGGGTCAAACGCAACACCGACTTTCAAACCCATCCTCGACAAGTAAAGTCTTCGCATGAGGGCGTGCTTCTGCCCGGTTTCGAGCCGGGGACCTTTTGCGTGTGAGGCAAACATGATAACCGCTACACTACAGAAGCGATAGTGTAGCGCAGGTACGTTGGTGGGACAAGTCCTCAGCGTCAGTGCAATGCTTTCGTGCTGGGTAAAACGCACTTTCTCTCCCCGTCTGGGAATCGAACCCAGGTCTTCCGCGTGACAAGCGGAGATACTGTCCACTATACTAACGAGGACATATGGGGCTGCAGGGGGGCCCCTTTTTTTTTTTTTTTTTTTTTTGGGCGTGTGTGTCGGTGTCTTTTTCCCCCGATCTCTGTGATGAAAAGTTTGAAGGACTACGCCGACAATTCCGCCGCTCCTCCCTCTTTTCTAGGAATAAACCATCGAGTTTGGAATGAACCGTGTCAAAGATTGAAGCAAACATAAAAGGAGGCTTTGTTTCTGCCCGGTTTCGAGCCGAGGACCTTTCGCGCGTTAGGCGAACGTGATAACCGCTACACTACAGAAACGACGTGCGAGCCTGTCGTGTCCCTTTTGCCGCGCGACCGCCGATGCAAATGAGCGCGTGAACAGAAGTACACTGCCCGTGATGAAGCCCCGTGTGCCCTCAAGTACTGGACGCCGTGTGGCGCTGCAACGTCCTAAACCCAACCCCCTTGGGAGGTAGCCCATTCCACGTAAACCCTTGTGCAAAATAGGCCACCTTTGGAATTTGAGTGGCCCCTTTGTGAAGTACAGTACATGTGACTAGTTGTTTTGTTTTTTTTGGGGGGGGGTCAAACGCAACACCGACTTTCAAACCCATCCTCGACAAGTAAAGTCTTCGCATGAGGGCGTGCTTCTGCCCGGTTTCGAGCCGGGGACCTTTTGCGTGTGAGGCAAACATGATAACCGCTACACTACAGAAGCGATAGTGTAGCACAGGTACGTTGGTGGGACAAGTCCTCAGCGTCAGTGCAATGCTTTCGTGCTGGGTAAAACGCACTTTCTCTCCCCGTCTGGGAATCGAACCCAGGTCTTCCGCGTGACAAGCGGAGATACTGTCCACTATACTAACGAGGACATATGGGGCTGCAGGGGGGGCCCTTTTTTTTTTTTTTTTTTTTGGGCGTGTGTGTCGGTGTCTTTTTCCCCCGATCTCTGTGATGAAAAGTTTGAAGGACTACGCCGACAATTCCGCCGCTCCTCCCTCTTTTCTAGGAATAAACCATCGAGTTTGGAATGAACCGTGTCAAAGATTGAAGCAAACATAAAAGGAGGCTTTGTTTCTGCCCGGTTTCGAGCCGAGGACCTTTCGCGCGTTAGGCGAACGTGATAACCGCTACACTACAGAAACGACGTGCAAGCCTGTCGTGTCCCTTTTGCCGCGCGACCGCCGATGCAAATGAGCGCGTGAACAGAAGTACACTGCCCGTGATGAAGCCCCGTGTGCCCTCAAGTACTGGACGCCGTGTGGCGCTGCAACGTGGTACTCTTGTTTCTCTTCAGAGCGTATAAATCTTTCGCCTTTTACTAAAGATTTCCGTGGAGAGGGACAACAAGAGATCTTTCCAATTTTTTGATGCCCTGCTTCAATGCGGGGCTTTTCTACCTATGTCTAAAGCAAGCAAGCGGTCATCCTGCAAGAGCAAAGGTTGTGTCTTGTCGGCCTTTAAACATGCCCTTGCGTACCCTCCGTTTGGCATCCCGTGTTCAAGAACTTTAAAAGTAAAAAAGAGTGCTTAGAACGCACAGACTTGCGTGTGTATCGCTGCCGTTTAACCTGGGGCTCAATCGTCGGGTGGAAGCTGGTCCATGCAAATGGCCGGAAGGACCATGCTGCCACATTGCCTCTTCCAGGGCCTGGGCCTTGGCTCGGAGCGGAGCAACTCATACTTACCTGGCAGGGGCGACACCATGATCAGGAAGGTGGTTCACCCAGGGCGAGGCTCGTCCATTGCACAAACAGGATGTGCTGACCCCTGTGAATTCCCCAAATGTGGGAATCTCAACTGCATAATTTCTGGTAGTGGGGGACTGCGTTCGCGCTCTCCCCTCTTGTTTTTTGTCAGAGGAAAAAAAAAAAAACCCAAAGGGTCGTTTCCATGTACGCCGCTCGCGCTCCGGCCCCTCCGCCGGGCGCTTTGCGCGGGCGCCGCTTTGGACCGTTGACGGGAGGGTCAGCGTGGGGAGAGCTCACTGCTCCCCGAACCCATTGTGGGCATCGCTTCTCGGCCTTTTGGCTAAGATCAAGTGTAGTATCTGTTCTTATCAGTTTAATATCTGATACGTCCCCTACCCGGGGACCGTATATTAAATTGATTTTTGGACCAGGGAGATGGAATTTGGGGCTTGCTCCGTCCACTCCACGCATCGGCTCGGTATTGCAGTACCTCCGAGAACGGTGCACCTCCTCTCTCAGGTTAAAAAAAGTCATTCAGTTTGTTTTCGCCGTCACGTTACATGCAAATGTGCCATCATACCCTCATGTTAAACGCTTCCTTGCCGTTTGTCTGCTCCGGAAGTGGACAAAAATTCTCGGAGACGTTTTGAGTGGAAGGGCTGGATATTTCAAATCTCCCGCCAAAAGCCCTGACTGGAGAAGAGGGGGAGGGAAGGTGAAGTATCTGTTCCTAAACCCAACCCCCTTGGGAGGTAGCCCATTCCACGTAAACCCTTGTGCAAAATAGGCCACCTTTGGAATTTGAGTGGCCCCTTTGTGAAGTACAGTACATGTGACTAGTTGTTTTGTTTTTTTTGGGGGGGGGTCAAACGCAACACCGACTTTCAAACCCATCCTCGACAAGTAAAGTCTTCGCATGAGGGCGTGCTTCTGCCCGGTTTCGAGCCGGGGACCTTTTGCGTGTGAGGCAAACATGATAACCGCTACACTACAGAAGCGATAGTGTAGCGCAGGTACGTTGGTGGGACAAGTCCTCAGCGTCAGTGCAATGCTTTCGTGCTGGGTAAAACGCACTTTCTCTCCCCGTCTGGGAATCGAACCCAGGTCTTCCGCGTGACAAGCGGAGATACTGTCCACTATACTAACGAGGACATATGGGGCTGCAGGGGGGCCCCTTTTTTTTTTTTTTTTTTTTTGGGCGTGTGTGTCGGTGTCTTTTTCCCCCGATCTCTGTGATGAAAAGTTTGAAGGACTACGCCGACAATTCCGCCGCTCCTCCCTCTTTTCTAGGAATAAACCATCGAGTTTGGAATGAACCGTGTCAAAGATTGAAGCAAACATAAAAGGAGGCTTTGTTTCTGCCCGGTTTCGAGCCGAGGACCTTTCGCGCGTTAGGCGAACGTGATAACCGCTACACTACAGAAACGACGTGCGAGCCTGTCGTGTCCCTTTTGCCGCGCGACCGCCGATGCAAATGAGCGCGTGAACAGAAGTACACTGCCCGTGATGAAGCCCCGTGTGCCCTCAAGTACTGGACGCCGTGTGGCGCTGCAACGTGGCACTCTTGTTTCTCTTCAGAGCGTATAAATCTTTCGCCTTTTACTAAAGATTTCCGTGGAGAGGGACAACAAGAGATCTTTCCAATTTTTTGATGCCCTGCTTCAATGCGGGGCTTTTCTACCTATGTCTAAAGCAAGCAAGCGGTCATCCTCCAAGAGCAAAGGTTGTGTCTTGTCGGCCTTTAAACATGCCCTTGCGTACCCTCCGTTTGGCATCCCGTGTTCAAGAACTTTAAAAGTAAAAAAGAGTGCTTAGAACGCACAGACTTGCGTGTGTATCGCTGCCGTTTAACCTGGGGCTCAATCGTCGGGTGGAAGCTGGTCCATGCAAATGGCCGGAAGGACCATGCTGCCACATTGCCTCTTCCAGGGCCTGGGCCTTGGCTCGGAGCGGAGCAGCTCATACTTACCTGGCAGGGGCGACACCATGATCAGGAAGGTGGTTCACCCAGGGCGAGGCTCGTCCATTGCACAAACGGGATGTGCTGACCCCTGTGAATTCCCCAAATGTGGGAATCTCAACTGCATAATTTCTGGTAGTGGGGGACTGCGTTCGCGCTCTCCCCTCTTGTTTTTTGTCAGAGGAAAAAAAAAAAAACCCAAAGGGTCGTTTCCATGTACGCCGCTCGCGCTCCGGCCCCTCCGCCGGGCGCTTTGCGCGGGCGCCGCTTTGGACCGTTGACGGGAGGGTCAGCGTGGGGAGAGCTCACTGCTCCCCGAACCCATTGTGGGCATCGCTTCTCGGCCTTTTGGCTAAGATCAAGTGTAGTATCTGTTCTTATCAGTTTAATATCTGATACGTCCCCTACCCGGGGACCGTATATTAAATTGATTTTTGGACCAGGGAGATGGAATTTGGGGCTTGCTCCGTCCACTCCACGCATCGGCTCGGTATTGCAGTACCTCCGAGAACGGTGCACCTCCTCTCTCAGGTTAAAAAAAGTCATTCAGTTTGTTTTCGCCGTCACGTTACATGCAAATGTGCCATCATACCCTCATGTTAAACGCTTCCTTGCCGTTTGTCTGCTCCGGAAGTGGACAAAAATTCTCGGAGACGTTTTGAGTGGAAGGGCTGGATATTTCAAATCTCCCGCCAAAAGCCCTGACTGGAGAAGAGGGGGAGGGAAGGTGAAGTATCTGTTCCTAAACTCAACCCCCTTGGGAGGTAGCCCATTCCACGTAAACCCTTGTGCAAAATAGGCCACCTTTGGAATTTGAGTGGCCCCTTTGTGAAGTACAGTACATGTGACTAGTTGTTTTGTTTTTTTTTGGGGGGGGGTCAAACGCAACACCGACTTTCAAACCCATCCTCGACAAGTAAAGTCTTCGCATGAGGGCGTGCTTCTGCCCGGTTTCGAGCCGGGGACCTTTTGCGTGTGAGGCAAACATGATAACCGCTACACTACAGAAGCGATAGTGTAGCGCAGGTACGTTGGTGGGACAAGTCCTCAGCGTCAGTGCAACGCTTTCGTGCTGAGTAAAACGCACTTTCTCTCCCCGTCTGGGAATCGAACCCAGGTCTTCCGCGTGACAAGCGGAGATACTGTCCACTATACTAACGATGACATATGGGGCTGCAGGGGGGCCCCTTTTTTTTTGTTTTTTTTTTGGGCGTGTGTGTCGGTGTCTTTTTCCCCCGATCTCTGTGATGAAAAGTTTGAAGGACTACGCCGACAATTCCGCCGCTCCTCCCTCTTTTCTAGGAATAAACCATCGAGTTTGGAATGAACCGTGTCAAAGATTGAAGCAAACATAAAAGGAGGCTTTGTTTCTGCCCGGTTTCGAGCCGAGGACCTTTCGCGCGTTAGGCGAACGTGATAACCGCTACACTACAGAAACGACGTGCGAGCCTGTCGTGTCCCTTTTGCCGCGCGACCGCCGATGCAAATGAGCGCGTGAACAGAAGTACACTGCCCGTGATGAAGCCCCGTGTGCCCTCAAGTACTGGACGCCGTGTGGCGCGTCAACGTCCTAAACCCAACCCCCTTGGGAGGTAGCCCATTCCACGTAAACCCTTGTGCAAAATAGGCCACCTTTGGAATTTGAGTGGCCCCTTTGTGAAGTACAGTACATGTGACTAGTTGTTTTGTTTTTTTTTGGGGGGGGGTCAAACGCAACACCGACTTTCAAACCCAGCCTCGACAAGTAAAGTCTTCGCATGAGGGCGTGCTTCTGCCCGGTTTCGAGCCGGGGACCTTTTGCGTGTGAGGCAAACGTGATAACCGCTACACTACAGAAGCGATAGTGTAGCGCAGGTACGTTGGTGGGACAAGTCCTCAGCGTCAGTGCAACGCTTTCGTGCTGGGTAAAACGCACTTTCTCTCCCCGTCTGGGAATCGAACCCAGGTCTTCCGCGCGGCAGCCGTGGATTCTTTAGCTAAACAGCCCTAAACAGAATCCCATTCATTTCCTATGGTAGTGCTAAACCACTACGGATGTAATATACTTTTGGCCAGCGGCGGCGCTGTGGCGAGAGCGCGCCATGTTTGAATGCAGAGTGACGTCATTCATTCAATGTGACCGGGACAAGTTTAGCACTAGATGTGCTCCTGTTTTCACCTTCTTATGGACATTTTACTGCCCCAGAACACTCGTATTTTGTGGCATTTATAACGGGCATTTGAGGACGTTTTCAGGTAAAGTTCGTCTTGTGTTTTGCACTTTTGAAACTGTGTTTTTAGTCACGTAAAATCACTGCTACTTCCATGTCTCTGTTGAACAACTAACGCGACTTTTCTGTCAGTTTTGTGTGATATTCAGCCCTGTGAAGTTAAACTTTATTACATTTAAAGGTTTGCAGTTGTGCAGTTTTATTTAAGGTGTAATATTACGTCATCTGTGTGTTGTGTTGTCTCTTATTGTGCATAAAAGTAGTTGTAGCATCAACAATTCATCACAAGTAAGAGAGACTTTGTTTGTCCCACAATGGGGGAAATGCCTTCACTTCATGTTAATGTGGAGGACATTCCACAACTGTTACCTAGCAACAGACTGTAAACAAGAGCCAAAATCCATATGAATGACTCAACAATTATGTTGATTATGTTGTTCCTCTCTCCTGTCCTGTCCTCTGTCCTTTCCTCTCTCCTGTCCTCCTCTCCCCTGTCCTCCTCTCCCCCATCCTCCTCTGCCCTGTCCTCCACTATCCTGCCCTCCTCTGTCCTTTCCTCTGTCCTTTCCTATGTCCTGTCCTCTCTCCTGTCCTCCTCTCCCCCGTACTCCTCTGCCCCGTACTCCTCTGTCCTGTCCTCCTCTGCCCTGTCCTCCTCTGTCCTGTCCTCCACTATCCTGTCCTCCTCTACCCTGTCCTCCTCTGCCCTATCCTCTGCCCTGTCCTCCTCTGTCCTGTCCTCCACTATCCTGTCCTCCTCTACCCTGTCCTCCTCTGCCCTATCCTCTGCCCTGTCCTCCTCTCTCCTGCCCTCCTCTGTCCTGTCCTCCACTATCCTGCCCTCCTCTGTCCTGTCCTCCACTATCCTGTCCTCCTCTGTCCCGTCCTCCTCTGTCCCGTCCTCCTCTGTCCCGTCCTCCTCTGTCCTGTCCTCCTCTGTCCTGTCTTCCTCTGTCCTGTCCTCCTCTGTCCTGTCCTCCTCTCTCCTGCCCTCCTCTGTCCCGTCCTCTGTCCCACCCACTCGTGTCCCCACCAGCTCTCTTCGTGAGCCCTTGGGTGAGTATAACTACTTAAATCATGTGTTCTTGGTTTGTGTGGAGTCACACAGAGTCACACCGTGTAGAGGAGCAGTCACTTCTGTTTCATTTCATGTCTTTTCCTTTAGTAGTGGCTGAAGAGGACGCGCTGGAGAGGACAATGTTCAGCATCTCCGTCCAATCAACACGTGGATGTGTGTAATGTGTCTGTAACGCTTTAGCTCCATTTTGGATGTACCATGTGTTATAAAGGTTTGTCTTTTATTCCAGCCGTGTCTGCACCAGTCGCTGCTGAGCTCCATCATCCTCAGGTTTACAGAAGTTCACACACAGATGTCCTGCCATGAAAGACACTTTGGGACACGTTCTGTCCTGTGCATGAGTTCAGTTGTTCCTGACCCTGTTCAGGTCCTGCTCTGAATTCATGCATCTGTGATGAGAGTAAGTCATATTATCTGGTGTTCAATATGAATGAGTGAGAGCTTCTTCTGCTCATTCACACTAACATTGCTAAATAAAACAGCCATATAAACTTACTTATGATATAAACAACAGGTCAAATGTAAGTGTGCGTTGTTACTAACGGCTAAATATGACTCATTATTCGTCTTCTTCTCTTACAGCAGCTGCACAGTCCAAACAGACTGTTCTGGAGGAACCACAGGACGGTAAGAGCTTTTACTTGTTGCTTATTCACTGTAAGATCAAAGTTGATCAAACGTATCATACATTTCTTTCCTCTCTTCAGCTGCTGCAGATGTGCTGCCCCTTAAGCCTCCAGTGCCACTTCCACAGGAGCTGAGGTTTGTTCTGGCCGAGTCTGGAAGTACTTCAGCTCCAGGTCTGACATTTTAATAGAATAATCTAAACAAACATAAACCTATATTGTGGTGTTTTAGTTGTTTCAGATGCAGCTCGTCCCACACATTCTGCATCTGATGCTCCTGGAGAAGAGACAACCCAGAGTGAGTGAGCTCCATGTGTGTCTGTGTCTGTCTCAGTCAAACCATCACAGAGTGAACAGATGAATGCTTCATGCTCCATGTGTGTCTGTCTCAGTCAAACCATCACAGAGTGAACAGATGAATGCTTCATGCTCCATGTGTGTCTGTCTCAGTCAAACCATCACAGAGTGAACAGATGAATGCTTCATGCTGACTGTAGTTTGACAGCCAGTGCAGTGGTTCTAAATGTGTGTCATGTCTTGTATTTCACGTGTTGCTTATCACTAAAACATTCATCTGTTTTGTTCTGTAGTTCCTCCTCCAGTGAAGCTTCAGCCGCAGTCGTCACAACAGGCCGCCTCCACCTCCACTGCCCCTGAGCCAATCAGCCAACAGCACGCTACACCCGACCACAAAACTACATATTTATCATTACATCATCATCACATCAAATTATTAAATGCCACATCTTCACTCAACATCAGCCCGAAAAACTGGAGCAAACACAGACACTCTGGCAGCACCACCACAACTCTGCCTGTTGTCACCATGACAACTGTCGTCACCACGACGACTGCCGTCACCACGACGACTGCCGTCACCACGACGACTGTCGTCACCACGACACCTGCCACAGTGAAGCCTCCTCCTCAGACCATCACCTCGCCTCCTACAGTTCTGACCATCACCGTCTCTTTCTCAGGACGCCCTGAGCAGCAGCAGCAGCCCTGAAGAAACACCACCTTTTAAGGACTTTGTGGACACAGAGTTCTTCCAGAGGGAGCTGGAGGCCACAAGACAGAGAGTGGAAAAAGGAAGCAGCAGAAGAGGAAGAGAGAGGAGTCACCTGCCCCAGGGAGAACGTGCAGGTTCTGCCCCAGGGAGAACGTGCAGGTTCTGCAAACTGGTGCTGAAGCAGGCCCTCACAGTCCTCACATCCACACATACTTCCCTGGACTGTATATATCTGTATATTTATTGTAAATACTACTGTCAAGTAATGAATGCTGTCTGAATTGTAAATAAATGAAACTTAATATTTCTGGTATTTCCCTGTCAATAAATATTCTTAAAAGTATATGTTATTGTGTTTTCTTATATAATAATACAATAATATTCCATACATGATTGAGATATCATATCATTAATAATATGAGTAAATGTTTTATTTCTCTGCAGAACATAAACTGAACACAATAGTACAGTTCAGTGCTGCAGTGTTAGAGATGTGATAGTGTGACCTCTGACCCCTGCGGACTAAACTCCCTGTTTCTGACCCACTCCAAGTTTATTCATGCAGAAGATGTGACGTGGGTTAATCTCTTAAGGTGAAGCAGAAATCACTTTTTGTGATCAATTTGTGATTCTATTAATATTGCAAATCAGTCCCAGCAGCTGCATGTGAGTCCTTCTCATGATCTGACCTTTAACAAGTGCAAACTGACACACCAACTCATAAACTTTATACATTTAAAGTTTGAACTTATAAACTTCATATATTTAAAGTTTTGATCCTTTGAAACGTTCCTCTTCTTCTGGGCACAGCAGGATTTGAACTCTGGTCTCTTGAGATGAATTTGTGAACAACACGAATCTCTGCATTCTGATTGGTTGGCCTTCATCACAGTGGCACATGGCACACAGGCTCATTCTGATTGGCTGACGCTCTATGCCCACTATCCACGGCTGGCCCCCGCGTGACAAGCGGAGATACTGTCCACTATACTAACGAGGACATATGGGGCTGCAGGGGGGCCCCTTTTTTTTTTTTTTTTTTTTGGGCGTGTGTGTCGGTGTCTTTTTCCCCCGATCTCTGTGATGAAAAGTTTGAAGGACTACGCCGACAATTCCGCCGCTCCTCCCTCTTTTCTAGGAATAAACCATCGAGTTTGGAATGAACCGTGTCAAAGATTGAAGCAAACATAAAAGGAGGCTTTGTTTCTGCCCGGTTTCGAGCCGAGGACCTTTCGCGCATTAGGCGAACGTGATAACCGCTACACTACAGAAACGACGTGCGAGCCTGTCGTGTCCCTTTTGCCGCGCGACCGCCGATGCAAATGAGCGCGTGAACAGAAGTACACTGCCCGTGATGAAGCCCCGTGTGCCCTCAAGTACTGGACGCCGTGTGGCGCTGCAACGTGGCACTCTTGTTTCTCTTCAGAGCGTATAAATCTTTCGCCTTTTACTAAAAAGATCACAAGTGTTGGGGCTGTGCGGTGTATGGAGCACAACACTTTAAGCGACGTGCTCCAACATCGGCAGATGAGGAAATGGCAGCAGCTTCGCACGGCCCCCGGCGGAATGCACTCCGCTTCGAACTACTGGGAGAACTGGAAATGGATCGATTGACCTTCAGCAGACGCCTTTTGCAAAAAGAACTGGCTGTAACAACGAATCAACTGGACTTTATATTTGCCTTTCCTGGCAAAAAGATTTTTGAAGTCGTTTTCACCACAACGAAGCATCTGGAGACATGTTTGGAGTTGTACGAGAGGAAGAAAACATCCACCACTGTCTTCCAGCAGGTGAACGTTACTCCTCTCACTGATTTGGATAAAAAAACTGTCCATATCGTTATCTATTCAGAAAAAGTGAGACTGGATGATGTCAAGACATGGGCCTCTTTCTTCTGCGATGTCCTAAAAGCAACAGAGGTTGTAGACATCGATGGCATTAAAACAGGAACCAAGCGGCTGGAAGTGAAGTTAAGAAGAACTAACGGGGAACTTCAACATCTCCCTAACTCCATTCAACTGGGGGCTTTCCGAGGCTCTGTCTTTTATCCGGGGCAGCCACGGAAATGCAGAAGATGCGGCAGCCTTGATCACCTGGCAGCAGGGTGCAATGTAGCCCAATGCAGAAAGTGCAAATCCCTGGATCATCCCACATCACTATGCACAGTTTCAGTTAAATGCAACCTGTGTTCGGCGGACACCCATCTCTTTAAGGACTGCCCACAAGCCTATGCTAATAGAGTGAAAGGGAATACAGTGACAACATCAGTATCATGCCAAGATGACCCGGATCCCTATTCCCAACTCTTTGATGAGAATCCCGTGTCACAAGACAGAATGGACAAGGCAGATGGACCGGACAACTCTCCAAAAGAACCACCCACAGTGAGACTTCAGGATGTCCCCAAAACTCTACAGGATGCAGAAGGGGTCTTCGACGCCCTGTTGGCCAGCCTCCCCCCCTTCCAGGAGGAGGGCACACAGGGGGAACCTGCACCGCAAGAGGATAGTCAAGATGGTTTAGCAGCAACAGCTGAAACCTTTCTTCCGGACACTCAAGTGGAATTTTTGGAACGGCAGGGGGCGGTAAAACGCCTTCAGAACACGTCAAGTGAGGAATCTTTCCACCTAGAGCAGTCTGAAAAGGTATGGCCACCTGCCTCGTCTCCCTCCACCGAATTCCTTGACCATACTAGCGTGAACACGTTTACAGTTGTGACAAAAATAAAATCGGCGGAAGGCCCCCCAAATCCACAAAAGAAAAAAAGGAAGGGTCACAGAACACAAGGAGAAAATGGTTTAGTGGTAAACTCCTCCAACTATTAATATGACCTCTCTCTCAGTAGTCACAATTAATACAAGAGGCTTGAATGATTTGTTAAAGTGCCAGACAGTTTTCAATGAACTGCATAATGGAATTGGAGATATTTTCTGTCTCCAAGAATGTAATATACCTTTTAAAGATAGTTATAGAGATTATGAAAGTAGATGGCCTCATGGACAATCCTTTTGGTCTGGAGATAATGAAAACAAGAACTCTGGGGTAGCCATCTTGCTCCGAGGTCACCATTTTAATATAAACAGAGTCCAGAGAATAAGTGATGGAAGAATACTCTCTGTAGACTTAGATCAAAATGGAAAACAACTTAGAGTTATCAGTGTTTATTGTCCACCCACAGTGCAAGGAAGACTTAAAACCTTGGAACTTTTACAGACTTTAATTTTTTGCAAATATGAAGTTGTCATTGGGGGTGACTTTAACTGCATCTTGACTAGAACAGACAGATTGACAAAACGAGCTACTACGGCAAAACTAGATGCCAGCTCACACGCTTTGGCGAATTTAATAAGAGACTGTCATTTGAAAGACTGTGCGGAAAGTTTAGGGTCAAAACCAGACTTTACGTGGTCTAATGGCAAATCCTTCTCACGTATTGATCTTACCCTGGTGTCCCGAGGCCTTCTCCCCCTTAAATGTTGGAGAACACCAGTTGTCTTTTCAGATCACTTTAAGCTAACCACCGTGATAGACATTAAAGGAGGGTTGAAACGCCATACGGGCCCGTGGAAATTAAATATTGCTTTATTACAGAACAAATACATAGTAGAAAAATTAAAAGGAAAATTTGAACAATGGAAAACCCTACGAGATCTCCATAACTCCTGTGGAGACTGGTGGGAAGATATTAAATCCAGGACAAAATCCTTCTTCATGTCAGAGAGTAAAACACTGGCCGCTAGAAAGAGAATGTTTTATTCTAGACTTCAAAGAAAACTTCAAAACTACTATAAACTGGCACAAAACGGCTTTGACATGCAACAAGAGATTGTCACACTAAAAGCAAAACTATGTGAACTAATGAGGGAGAAGAGTAAAAGTATCCTCCTGAGAAGCAGGATCCAACATCTAGAGGAAAATGAGAAATGTTCCCGGTACTTTTTCCAAAAAATAGCAAAAGCAAAGCACCATATAACATCTGTCTATGATCAGGAAGGAAAAGAAGAGAAGGACATGGAAAAAATCATTCACATTATTAGGTCCTTTTTTGCCAATCTCTATCAGGACACACTGGTGTCTAGCAAAATGATGGACACTTTTCTTTCTAAGACTACTGGAAAACTTAGTACTTCAGTGAAGGAATCCTTAGACAAAAATATAACATTGGCAGAACTGACAAAAGCCATTACAAGTATGAAAGACAATAAAACTCCAGGCTTGGATGGTCTCCCCAAAGAGTTTTACGTTACCTTTTGGGAGCAGCTGAAACTCCCCCTTTTGGAGATGTACAACGAAAGTCTTGGCAAAGGAGCGTTGCCATCATCATTGAGACGGGGGGCAATCTCCCTCCTTCACAAAAAAGGACAAAAACAGAATCTACAGAACTGGAGACCACTAACCCTTCTAGGTGTCGATGTAAAAATACTGGCCAAGGTTTTATTTTTACGAACTCAACCCATCGTTGGTGACCTGGTGGAGAGTGAACAAACATGTGGAGTACAAGGACGGACAATGACAGATAGCCTAGCCCTGGTGAGAGACACGTATCTCCTCTGTAAAGAACGTAACAGCCCCCTATGTATACTAAGTTTGGACCTCGAAAAAGCTTTTGATAGCATAAGCCACGATTATATAAAAGCAGTGTTGAAACATTTTGGTTTTGGAGAAAATTTTAGACGGTGGGTTAACCTCTTGTACACTGACTGCCATAGTGTGGTAATAGTTAATGGACAACAAACAAATGCTATAGATATCCGGGCTGGGGTCAGACAAGGGTGCCCCTTGTCACCCACATTATTTATTTTAGCAATAGAACCGCTAGTTTGTGCCCTTAGAAGGAACAATGACATAAAAGGAATTTTTGTGCCAGGAAGTGAAAATAGACAGGCAAAAATATCAGTTTATATGGATGATATCACTTTGTTACTTTCAGACAATAAATCTATAGGAGAAGCCTTAAAGGTCTGTGAAAACTTTACTCTCGCTGCAAGCACAAGGGTTAATAAGAACAAAACCAAAATACTTTATTTGAATTGGAAAGAGAAATACGAAAATATAGACCTGATTAAAAATAAAGACACAATTAAAGTCTTGGGAATTCAGATAGGAAAAGACATGGAAGTAAAAAACTGGGAGTCAAAGCTACCCAAATTGACAGCCAATTTAAGAGCATGGCAAGATAGGGAGCTTACATTTACTGGGAAAGTCTTAATTGTGAACTCGGTACTGTTGGCTTCAGTGAATAATCTGGCGACTGTGTTTCCTGCCCCCTATCGGATACTTAAGACTCTGAAGAAGATGTTGTTCCAGTTTATCTGGGGGGGGGAAATCAGAGAGACTCAAACGAAATATAATGCATCGCCTCCCACTGTGCGGGGGTATCGGGGTGCCATTAATCGAGGCAAAAT
>NW_027316095.1:7500-15000 GCF_026437365.1 Eucyclogobius newberryi
ACTCTGGCTGGGCATGGTCTCCACCAAGCACCCCCTGGAGCCCCCGGAGCACCCCCAGAGCCACCCCCCACTCTCCCCAGACTCACCCCGGGGAAGGGACACTCTGGCTGGGCATGGTCTCCACCAAGCACCCCCTGGAGCCCCCGGAGCACCTCCAGAGCCACCCCCCACTCCTCCAGACTCACCCCGGGGAAGGGACACTCTGCCTGGGCATGGCCCCCACTGAGCACCCCCTGGAACCCCTGGAGCCCCCGGAGCACCTCCAGAGCCACCCCCCACTCTCCCCAGACTCTGCCCGGGGAAGGGCCACTCTGGCTGGGCATGGTCTCCACCAAGCACCCCCTGGAGCCCCCGGAGCACCCCCAGAGCCACCCCCCACTCTCCCCAGACTCACCCCGGGGAAGGGCCACTCTGGCTGGGCATGGCCTCCGCCGAGCACCCCCTGGAGCCCCCGGAGCACCCCCAGAGCCACCCCCCACTCACCCCAGACTCACCCCGGGGAAGGGACACTCTGGCTGGGCATGGCCTCCACCAAGCACCCCCTGGAGCCCCTGGAACCCCCGGAGGCCCTCCAGAGCCACCCCCCACTCTCCCCAGACTCACCCCGGGGGAGGGCCACTCTGGCTGGGCATGGTCTCCACCAAGCACCCCCTGGAGCCCCCGGAGCACCTCCAGAGCCACCCCCCACTCCTCCAGACTCACCCCGGGGAAGGGACACTCTGGCTGGGCATGGCCCCCACCGAGCACCCCCTGGAGCCCCTGGAGCCCCCGGAGCACCCCCAGAGCCACCCCCCACTCTCCCCAGACTCACCCCGGGGAAGGGCCACTCTGGCTGGGCATGGCCTCCGCCGAGCACCCCCTGGAGCCCCCGGAGCACCCCCAGAGCCACCCCCCACTCACCCCAGACTCACCCCGGGGAAGGGACACTCTGGCTGGGCATGGCCTCCACCAAGCACCCCCTGGAGCCCCTGGAACCCCCGGAGGCCCTCCAGAGCCACCCCCCACTCTCCCCAGACTCACCCCGGGGGAGGGCCACTCTGGCTGGGCATGGTCTCCACCAAGCACCCCCTGGAGCCCCCGGAGCACCTCCAGAGCCACCCCCCACTCCTCCAGACTCACCCCGGGGAAGGGACACTCTGGCTGGGCATGGCCCCCACCGAGCACCCCCTGGAGCCCCTGGAGCCCCCGGAGCACCTCCAGGGCCACCCCCCACTCCTCCAGACTCACCCCGGGGAAGGGACACTCTGGCTGGGCATGGCCTCCGCCGAGCACCCCCTGGAGCCCCCGGAGCACCCCCAGAGCCACCCCCCACTCTCCTCCAGACTCACCCCGGGGAAGGGACACTCTGGCTGGGCATGGCCTCCGCCGACCACCCCCTGGAACCCCTGGAGCCCCCGGAGCACCTCCAGAGCCACCCCCCACTCTCCCCAGACTCTGCCCGGGGAAGGGACACTCTGGCCGGGCATGGCCTCCGCCGAGCACCCCCTGGAACCCCCGGAGGCCCTCCAGGGCCACCCCCCACTGTCCCCAGACTCACCCGGGGGAAGGGCCACTCTGGCTGGGCATGGTCTCCACCAAGCAGCCCCTGGAGCCCCCGGAGCACCTCCAGAGCCACCCCCCACTCTCCCCAGACTCTGCCCGGGGAAGGGCCACTCTGGCTGGGCATGGCCTCCACCGAGCACCCCCTGGAACCCCTGGAACCCCTGGAACCCCCGGAGGCCCTCCAGAGCCACCCCCCACTCTCCCCAGACTCACCCCGGGGAAGGGCCACTCTGGCTGGGCATGGTCTCCACCAAGCACCCCCTGGAGCCCCCGGAGCACCCCCAGAGCCACCCCCCACTCTCCCCAGACTCACCCCGGGGAAGGGACACTCTGGCTGGGCATGGTCTCCACCAAGCACCCCCTGGAGCCCCCGGAGCACCTCCAGAGCCACCCCCCACTCCTCCAGACTCACCCCGGGGAAGGGACACTCTGGCTGGGCATGGCCTCCGCCGAGCACCCCCTGGAGCCCCTGGAGCCCCCGGAGCACCTCCAGGGCCACCCCCCACTCCTCCAGACTCACCCCGGGGAAGGGACACTCTGGCTGGGCATGGCCTCCGCCGAGCACCCCCTGGAGCCCCCGGAGCACCCCCAGAGCCACCCCCCACTCTCCCCAGACTCACCCCGGGGAAGGGCCACTCTGGCTGGGCATGGCCTCCACCAAGCACCCCCTGGAGCCCCTGGAACCCCCGGAGGCCCTCCAGAGCCACCCCCCACTCTCCCCAGACTCACCCCGGGGAAGGGCCACTCTGGCTGGGCATGGCCTCCGCCGACCACCCCCTGGAACCCCTGGAGCCCCCGGAGCACCTCCAGAGCCACCCCCCACTCCTCCAGACTCTGCCCGGGGAAGGGCCACTCTGGCTGGGCATGGCCTCCACTGAGCACCCCCTGGAGCCCCCGGAGCACCTCCAGAGCCACCCCCCACTCTCCCCAGACTCTGCCCGGGGAAGGGACACTCTGGCCGGGCATGGCCTCCGCCGAGCACCCCCTGGAACCCCCGGAGGCCCTCCAGGGCCACCCCCCACTGTCCCCAGACTCACCCGGGGGAAGGGCCACTCTGGCTGGGCATGGTCTCCACCAAGCAGCCCCTGGAGCCCCCGGAGCACCTCCAGAGCCACCCCCCACTCTCCCCAGACTCTGCCCGGGGAAGGGCCACTCTGGCTGGGCATGGCCTCCACCGAGCACCCCCTGGAACCCCTGGAACCCCTGGAACCCCCGGAGGCCCTCCAGAGCCACCCCCCACTCTCCCCAGACTCACCCCGGGGAAGGGCCACTCTGGCTGGGCATGGTCTCCACCAAGCACCCCCTGGAGCCCCCGGAGCACCCCCAGAGCCACCCCCCACTCTCCCCAGACTCACCCCGGGGAAGGGACACTCTGGCTGGGCATGGTCTCCACCAAGCACCCCCTGGAGCCCCCGGAGCACCTCCAGAGCCACCCCCCACTCCTCCAGACTCACCCCGGGGAAGGGACACTCTGGCTGGGCATGGCCTCCGCCGAGCACCCCCTGGAGCCCCTGGAGCCCCCGGAGCACCTCCAGGGCCACCCCCCACTCCTCCAGACTCACCCCGGGGAAGGGACACTCTGGCTGGGCATGGCCTCCGCCGAGCACCCCCTGGAGCCCCCGGAGCACCCCCAGAGCCACCCCCCACTCTCCCCAGACTCACCCCGGGGAAGGGCCACTCTGGCTGGGCATGGCCTCCACCAAGCACCCCCTGGAGCCCCTGGAACCCCCGGAGGCCCTCCAGAGCCACCCCCCACTCTCCCCAGACTCACCCCGGGGAAGGGCCACTCTGGCTGGGCATGGCCTCCGCCGACCACCCCCTGGAACCCCTGGAGCCCCCGGAGCACCTCCAGAGCCACCCCCCACTCCTCCAGACTCTGCCCGGGGAAGGGCCACTCTGGCTGGGCATGGCCTCCACTGAGCACCCCCTGGAGCCCCCGGAGCACCTCCAGAGCCACCCCCCACTCTCCCCAGACTCTGCCCGGGGAAGGGACACTCTGGCCGGGCATGGCCTCCGCCGAGCACCCCCTGGAACCCCCGGAGGCCCTCCAGGGCCACCCCCCACTGTCCCCAGACTCACCCGGGGGAAGGGCCACTCTGGCTGGGCATGGTCTCCACCAAGCAGCCCCTGGAGCCCCCGGAGCACCTCCAGAGCCACCCCCCACTCTCCCCAGACTCTGCCCGGGGAAGGGCCACTCTGGCTGGGCATGGCCTCCACCGAGCACCCCCTGGAACCCCTGGAACCCCTGGAACCCCCGGAGGCCCTCCAGAGCCACCCCCCACTCTCCCCAGACTCACCCCGGGGAAGGGCCACTCTGGCTGGGCATGGTCTCCACCAAGCACCCCCTGGAGCCCCCGGAGCACCCCCAGAGCCACCCCCCACTCTCCCCAGACTCACCCCGGGGAAGGGACACTCTGGCTGGGCATGGTCTCCACCAAGCACCCCCTGGAGCCCCCGGAGCACCTCCAGAGCCACCCCCCACTCCTCCAGACTCACCCCGGGGAAGGGACACTCTGGCTGGGCATGGCCTCCGCCGAGCACCCCCTGGAGCCCCTGGAGCCCCCGGAGCACCTCCAGGGCCACCCCCCACTCCTCCAGACTCACCCCGGGGAAGGGACACTCTGGCTGGGCATGGCCTCCGCCGAGCACCCCCTGGAGCCCCCGGAGCACCCCCAGAGCCACCCCCCACTCTCCCCAGACTCACCCCGGGGAAGGGCCACTCTGGCTGGGCATGGCCTCCACCAAGCACCCCCTGGAGCCCCTGGAACCCCCGGAGGCCCTCCAGAGCCACCCCCCACTCTCCCCAGACTCACCCCGGGGAAGGGCCACTCTGGCTGGGCATGGCCTCCGCCGACCACCCCCTGGAACCCCTGGAGCCCCCGGAGCACCTCCAGAGCCACCCCCCACTCCTCCAGACTCTGCCCGGGGAAGGGCCACTCTGGCTGGGCATGGCCTCCACTGAGCACCCCCTGGAGCCCCCGGAGCACCTCCAGAGCCACCCCCCACTCTCCCCAGACTCTGCCCGGGGAAGGGACACTCTGGCCGGGCATGGCCTCCGCCGAGCACCCCCTGGAACCCCCGGAGGCCCTCCAGGGCCACCCCCCACTGTCCCCAGACTCACCCGGGGGAAGGGCCACTCTGGCTGGGCATGGTCTCCACCAAGCAGCCCCTGGAGCCCCCGGAGCACCTCCAGAGCCACCCCCCACTCTCCCCAGACTCTGCCCGGGGAAGGGCCACTCTGGCTGGGCATGGCCTCCACCGAGCACCCCCTGGAACCCCTGGAACCCCTGGAACCCCCGGAGGCCCTCCAGAGCCACCCCCCACTCTCCCCAGACTCACCCCGGGGAAGGGCCACTCTGGCTGGGCATGGTCTCCACCAAGCACCCCCTGGAGCCCCCGGAGCACCCCCAGAGCCACCCCCCACTCTCCCCAGACTCACCCCGGGGAAGGGACACTCTGGCTGGGCATGGTCTCCACCAAGCACCCCCTGGAGCCCCCGGAGCACCTCCAGAGCCACCCCCCACTCCTCCAGACTCACCCCGGGGAAGGGACACTCTGGCTGGGCATGGCCTCCGCCGAGCACCCCCTGGAGCCCCTGGAGCCCCCGGAGCACCTCCAGGGCCACCCCCCACTCCTCCAGACTCACCCCGGGGAAGGGACACTCTGGCTGGGCATGGCCTCCGCCGAGCACCCCCTGGAGCCCCCGGAGCACCCCCAGAGCCACCCCCCACTCTCCCCAGACTCACCCCGGGGAAGGGCCACTCTGGCTGGGCATGGCCTCCACCAAGCACCCCCTGGAGCCCCTGGAACCCCCGGAGGCCCTCCAGAGCCACCCCCCACTCTCCCCAGACTCACCCCGGGGAAGGGCCACTCTGGCTGGGCATGGCCTCCGCCGACCACCCCCTGGAACCCCTGGAGCCCCCGGAGCACCTCCAGAGCCACCCCCCACTCCTCCAGACTCTGCCCGGGGAAGGGCCACTCTGGCTGGGCATGGCCTCCACTGAGCACCCCCTGGAGCCCCCGGAGCACCTCCAGAGCCACCCCCCACTCTCCCCAGACTCTGCCCGGGGAAGGGACACTCTGGCCGGGCATGGCCTCCGCCGAGCACCCCCTGGAACCCCCGGAGGCCCTCCAGGGCCACCCCCCACTGTCCCCAGACTCACCCGGGGGAAGGGCCACTCTGGCTGGGCATGGTCTCCACCAAGCAGCCCCTGGAGCCCCCGGAGCACCTCCAGAGCCACCCCCCACTCTCCCCAGACTCTGCCCGGGGAAGGGACACTCTGGCTGGGCATGGCCTCCACCGAGCACCCCCTGGAACCCCTGGAACCCCCGGAGCACCTCCAGAGCCACCCCCCACTCTCCCCAGACTCTGCCCGGGGAAGGGCCACTCTGGCTGGGCATGGTCTCCACCAAGCACCCCCTGGAGCCCCCGGAGCACCCCCAGAGCCACCCCCCACTCTCCCCAGACTCACCCCGGGGAAGGGCCACTCTGGCTGGGCATGGCCTCCGCCGAGCACCCCCTGGAGCCCCCGGAGCACCCCCAGAGCCACCCCCCACTCACCCCAGACTCACCCCGGGGAAGGGACACTCTGGCTGGGCATGGCCTCCACCAAGCACCCCCTGGAGCCCCTGGAACCCCCGGAGGCCCTCCAGAGCCACCCCCCACTCTCCCCAGACTCACCCCGGGGGAGGGCCACTCTGGCTGGGCATGGTCTCCACCAAGCACCCCCTGGAGCCCCCGGAGCACCTCCAGAGCCACCCCCCACTCCTCCAGACTCACCCCGGGGAAGGGACACTCTGGCTGGGCATGGCCCCCACCGAGCACCCCCTGGAGCCCCTGGAGCCCCCGGAGCACCCCCAGAGCCACCCCCCACTCTCCCCAGACTCACCCCGGGGAAGGGCCACTCTGGCTGGGCATGGCCTCCGCCGAGCACCCCCTGGAGCCCCCGGAGCACCCCCAGAGCCACCCCCCACTCACCCCAGACTCACCCCGGGGAAGGGACACTCTGGCTGGGCATGGCCTCCACCAAGCACCCCCTGGAGCCCCTGGAACCCCCGGAGGCCCTCCAGAGCCACCCCCCACTCTCCCCAGACTCACCCCGGGGGAGGGCCACTCTGGCTGGGCATGGTCTCCACCAAGCACCCCCTGGAGCCCCCGGAGCACCTCCAGAGCCACCCCCCACTCCTCCAGACTCACCCCGGGGAAGGGACACTCTGGCTGGGCATGGCCCCCACCGAGCACCCCCTGGAGCCCCTGGAGCCCCCGGAGCACCTCCAGGGCCACCCCCCACTCCTCCAGACTCACCCCGGGGAAGGGACACTCTGGCTGGGCATGGCCTCCGCCGAGCACCCCCTGGAGCCCCCGGAGCACCCCCAGAGCCACCCCCCACTCTCCTCCAGACTCACCCCGGGGAAGGGACACTCTGGCTGGGCATGGCCTCCGCCGACCACCCCCTGGAACCCCTGGAGCCCCCGGAGCACCTCCAGAGCCACCCCCCACTCTCCCCAGACTCTGCCCGGGGAAGGGACACTCTGGCCGGGCATGGCCTCCGCCGAGCACCCCCTGGAACCCCCGGAGGCCCTCCAGGGCCACCCCCCACTGTCCCCAGACTCACCCGGGGGAAGGGCCACTCTGGCTGGGCATGGTCTCCACCAAGCAGCCCCTGGAGCCCCCGGAGCACCTCCAGAGCCACCCCCCACTCTCCCCAGACTCTGCCCGGGGAAGGGCCACTCTGGCTGGGCATGGCCTCCACCGAGCACCCCCTGGAACCCCTGGAACCCCTGGAACCCCCGGAGGCCCTCCAGAGCCACCCCCCACTCTCCCCAGACTCACCCCGGGGAAGGGCCACTCTGGCTGGGCATGGTCTCCACCAAGCACCCCCTGGAGCCCCCGGAGCACCCCCAGAGCCACCCCCCACTCTCCCCAGACTCACCCCGGGGAAGGGACACTCTGGCTGG
>NW_027316095.1:25000-27500 GCF_026437365.1 Eucyclogobius newberryi
GGGGCATAGGGTGCTATACTCTGATGGTCAGATCACCTCCAGGCCCCAGGGGAGTGCTTTTCAGGGGTCAAACAGTGCACTGATGATAGGGGATTATTTCATTTTGCTCATTTTGGTGTTTTTTTTTTTTTTTTTTTTTTTTTTTTTCACATTTTAACCCATTTTAACCCATTTTGCTCACCCCGCACTCTGCCGCATATGAGGCCGGGGAAGGGCCACTCTGGCTGGGCATGGCCTCCGCTGAGCACCCCCTGGAGCCACTGGAGCCCCCGGAGGCCCTCCAGAGCCACCCCCCACTGTCCCCAGACTCACCCGGGGGAAGGGCCACTCTGGCTGGGCATGGTCTCCACCAAGCAGCCCCTGGAGCCCCCGGAGCACCTCCAGAGCCACCCCCCACTCTCCCCAGACTCTGCCCGGGGAAGGGCCACTCTGGCTGGGCATGGCCTCCACCGAGCACCCCCTGGAACCCCTGGAACCCCCGGAGGCCCTCCAGAGCCACCCCCCACTCTCCCCAGACTCACCCCGGGGAAGGGCCACTCTGGCTGGGCATGGTCTCCACCAAGCACCCCCTGGAGCCCCCGGAGCACCCCCAGAGCCACCCCCCACTCTCCCCAGACTCACCCCGGGGAAGGGACACTCTGGCTGGGCATGGTCTCCACCAAGCACCCCCTGGAGCCCCCGGAGCACCTCCAGAGCCACCCCCCACTCCTCCAGACTCACCCCGGGGAAGGGACACTCTGCCTGGGCATGGCCCCCACTGAGCACCCCCTGGAACCCCTGGAGCCCCCGGAGCACCTCCAGAGCCACCCCCCACTCTCCCCAGACTCTGCCCGGGGAAGGGCCACTCTGGCTGGGCATGGTCTCCACCAAGCACCCCCTGGAGCCCCCGGAGCACCCCCAGAGCCACCCCCCACTCTCCCCAGACTCACCCCGGGGAAGGGCCACTCTGGCTGGGCATGGCCTCCGCCGAGCACCCCCTGGAGCCCCCGGAGCACCCCCAGAGCCACCCCCCACTCACCCCAGACTCACCCCGGGGAAGGGACACTCTGGCTGGGCATGGCCTCCACCAAGCACCCCCTGGAGCCCCTGGAACCCCCGGAGGCCCTCCAGAGCCACCCCCCACTCTCCCCAGACTCACCCCGGGGGAGGGCCACTCTGGCTGGGCATGGTCTCCACCAAGCACCCCCTGGAGCCCCCGGAGCACCTCCAGAGCCACCCCCCACTCCTCCAGACTCACCCCGGGGAAGGGACACTCTGGCTGGGCATGGCCCCCACCGAGCACCCCCTGGAGCCCCTGGAGCCCCCGGAGCACCCCCAGAGCCACCCCCCACTCTCCCCAGACTCACCCCGGGGAAGGGCCACTCTGGCTGGGCATGGCCTCCGCCGAGCACCCCCTGGAGCCCCCGGAGCACCCCCAGAGCCACCCCCCACTCACCCCAGACTCACCCCGGGGAAGGGACACTCTGGCTGGGCATGGCCTCCACCAAGCACCCCCTGGAGCCCCTGGAACCCCCGGAGGCCCTCCAGAGCCACCCCCCACTCTCCCCAGACTCACCCCGGGGGAGGGCCACTCTGGCTGGGCACCGTCTCCACCAAGCACCCCCTGGAGCCCCCGGAGCACCTCCAGAGCCACCCCCCACTCCTCCAGACTCACCCCGGGGAAGGGACACTCTGGCTGGGCATGGCCCCCACCGAGCACCCCCTGGAGCCCCTGGAGCCCCCGGAGCACCTCCAGGGCCACCCCCCACTCCTCCAGACTCACCCCGGGGAAGGGACACTCTGGCTGGGCATGGCCTCCGCCGAGCACCCCCTGGAGCCCCCGGAGCACCCCCAGAGCCACCCCCCACTCTCCTCCAGACTCACCCCGGGGAAGGGACACTCTGGCTGGGCATGGCCTCCGCCGACCACCCCCTGGAACCCCTGGAGCCCCCGGAGCACCTCCAGAGCCACCCCCCACTCTCCCCAGACTCTGCCCGGGGAAGGGACACTCTGGCCGGGCATGGCCTCCGCCGAGCACCCCCTGGAACCCCCGGAGGCCCTCCAGGGCCACCCCCCACTGTCCCCAGACTCACCCGGGGGAAGGGCCACTCTGGCTGGGCATGGTCTCCACCAAGCAGCCCCTGGAGCCCCCGGAGCACCTCCAGAGCCACCCCCCACTCTCCCCAGACTCTGCCCGGGGAAGGGCCACTCTGGCTGGGCATGGCCTCCACCGAGCACCCCCTGGAACCCCTGGAACCCCTGGAACCCCCGGAGGCCCTCCAGAGCCACCCCCCACTCTCCCCAGACTCACCCCGGGGAAGGGCCACTCTGGCTGGGCATGGTCTCCACCAAGCACCCCCTGGAGCCCCCGGAGCACCCCCAGAGCCACCCCCCACTCTCCCCAGACTCACCCCGGGGAAGGGACACTCTGGCTGGGCATGGTCTCCACCAAGCACCCCCTGGAGCCCCCGGAGCACCTCCAGAGCCACCCCCCACTCCTCCAGACTCACCCCGGGGAAGG
>NW_027316095.1:37500-40000 GCF_026437365.1 Eucyclogobius newberryi
GGGTCAAACAGTGCACTGATGATAGGGGATTATTTCATTTTGCTCATTTTGGTGTTTTTTTTTTTTTTTTTTTTTTTTTTTTTCACATTTTAACCCATTTTAACCCATTTTGCTCACCCCGCACTCTGCCGCATATGAGGCCGGGGAAGGGCCACTCTGGCTGGGCATGGCCTCCGCTGAGCACCCCCTGGAGCCACTGGAGCCCCCGGAGGCCCTCCAGAGCCACCCCCCACTGTCCCCAGACTCACCCGGGGGAAGGGCCACTCTGGCTGGGCATGGTCTCCACCAAGCAGCCCCTGGAGCCCCCGGAGCACCTCCAGAGCCACCCCCCACTCTCCCCAGACTCTGCCCGGGGAAGGGCCACTCTGGCTGGGCATGGCCTCCACCGAGCACCCCCTGGAACCCCTGGAACCCCCGGAGGCCCTCCAGAGCCACCCCCCACTCTCCCCAGACTCACCCCGGGGAAGGGCCACTCTGGCTGGGCATGGTCTCCACCAAGCACCCCCTGGAGCCCCCGGAGCACCCCCAGAGCCACCCCCCACTCTCCCCAGACTCACCCCGGGGAAGGGACACTCTGGCTGGGCATGGTCTCCACCAAGCACCCCCTGGAGCCCCCGGAGCACCTCCAGAGCCACCCCCCACTCCTCCAGACTCACCCCGGGGAAGGGACACTCTGCCTGGGCATGGCCCCCACTGAGCACCCCCTGGAACCCCTGGAGCCCCCGGAGCACCTCCAGAGCCACCCCCCACTCTCCCCAGACTCTGCCCGGGGAAGGGCCACTCTGGCTGGGCATGGTCTCCACCAAGCACCCCCTGGAGCCCCCGGAGCACCCCCAGAGCCACCCCCCACTCTCCCCAGACTCACCCCGGGGAAGGGCCACTCTGGCTGGGCATGGCCTCCGCCGAGCACCCCCTGGAGCCCCCGGAGCACCCCCAGAGCCACCCCCCACTCACCCCAGACTCACCCCGGGGAAGGGACACTCTGGCTGGGCATGGCCTCCACCAAGCACCCCCTGGAGCCCCTGGAACCCCCGGAGGCCCTCCAGAGCCACCCCCCACTCTCCCCAGACTCACCCCGGGGGAGGGCCACTCTGGCTGGGCATGGTCTCCACCAAGCACCCCCTGGAGCCCCCGGAGCACCTCCAGAGCCACCCCCCACTCCTCCAGACTCACCCCGGGGAAGGGACACTCTGGCTGGGCATGGCCCCCACCGAGCACCCCCTGGAGCCCCTGGAGCCCCCGGAGCACCCCCAGAGCCACCCCCCACTCTCCCCAGACTCACCCCGGGGAAGGGCCACTCTGGCTGGGCATGGCCTCCGCCGAGCACCCCCTGGAGCCCCCGGAGCACCCCCAGAGCCACCCCCCACTCACCCCAGACTCACCCCGGGGAAGGGACACTCTGGCTGGGCATGGCCTCCACCAAGCACCCCCTGGAGCCCCTGGAACCCCCGGAGGCCCTCCAGAGCCACCCCCCACTCTCCCCAGACTCACCCCGGGGGAGGGCCACTCTGGCTGGGCATGGTCTCCACCAAGCACCCCCTGGAGCCCCCGGAGCACCTCCAGAGCCACCCCCCACTCCTCCAGACTCACCCCGGGGAAGGGACACTCTGGCTGGGCATGGTCTCCACCAAGCAGCCCCTGGAGCCCCCGGAGCACCTCCAGAGCCACCCCCCACTCTCCCCAGACTCTGCCCGGGGAAGGGCCACTCTGGCTGGGCATGGCCTCCACCGAGCACCCCCTGGAACCCCTGGAACCCCTGGAACCCCCGGAGGCCCTCCAGAGCCACCCCCCACTCTCCCCAGACTCACCCCGGGGAAGGGCCACTCTGGCTGGGCATGGTCTCCACCAAGCACCCCCTGGAGCCCCCGGAGCACCCCCAGAGCCACCCCCCACTCTCCCCAGACTCACCCCGGGGAAGGGACACTCTGGCTGGGCATGGTCTCCACCAAGCACCCCCTGGAGCCCCCCGGAGCACCTCCAGAGCCACCCCCCACTCCTCCAGACTCACCCCGGGGAAGGGACACTCTGGCTGGGCATGGCCTCCGCCGAGCACACCCCTGGAGCCCCTGGAGCCCCCGGAGCACCTCCAGGGCCACCCCCCACTCCTCCAGACTCACCCCGGGGAAGGGACACTCTGGCTGGGCATGGCCTCCGCCGAGCACCCCCTGGAGCCCCCGGAGCACCCCCAGAGCCACCCCCCACTCTCCCCAGACTCACCCCGGGGAAGGGCCACTCTGGCTGGGCATGGCCTCCACCAAGCACCCCCTGGAGCCCCTGGAACCCCCGGAGGCCCTCCAGAGCCACCCCCCACTCTCCCCAGACTCACCCCGGGGAAGGGCCACTCTGGCTGGGCATGGCCTCCGCCGACCACCCCCTGGAACCCCTGGAGCCCCCGGAGCACCTCCAGAGCCACCCCCCACTCCTCCAGACTCTGCCCGGGGAAGGGCCACTCTGGCTGGGCATGGCCTCCACTGAGCACCCCCCTGGAGCCCCCGGAGCA
>NW_027316095.1:50000-52500 GCF_026437365.1 Eucyclogobius newberryi
CAAGCACCCCCTGGAGCCCCCGGAGCACCCCCAGAGCCACCCCCCACTCTCCCCAGACTCACCCCGGGGAAGGGACACTCTGGCTGGGCATGGTCTCCACCAAGCACCCCCTGGAGCCCCCGGAGCACCTCCAGAGCCACCCCCCACTCCTCCAGACTCACCCCGGGGAAGGGACACTCTGCCTGGGCATGGCCCCCACTGAGCACCCCCTGGAACCCCTGGAGCCCCCGGAGCACCTCCAGAGCCACCCCCCACTCTCCCCAGACTCTGCCCGGGGAAGGGCCACTCTGGCTGGGCATGGTCTCCACCAAGCACCCCCTGGAGCCCCCGGAGCACCCCCAGAGCCACCCCCCACTCTCCCCAGACTCACCCCGGGGAAGGGCCACTCTGGCTGGGCATGGCCTCCGCCGAGCACCCCCTGGAGCCCCCGGAGCACCCCCAGAGCCACCCCCCACTCACCCCAGACTCACCCCGGGGAAGGGACACTCTGGCTGGGCATGGCCTCCACCAAGCACCCCCTGGAGCCCCTGGAACCCCCGGAGGCCCTCCAGAGCCACCCCCCACTCTCCCCAGACTCACCCCGGGGGAGGGCCACTCTGGCTGGGCATGGTCTCCACCAAGCACCCCCTGGAGCCCCCGGAGCACCTCCAGAGCCACCCCCCACTCCTCCAGACTCACCCCGGGGAAGGGACACTCTGGCTGGGCATGGCCCCCACCGAGCACCCCCTGGAGCCCCTGGAGCCCCCGGAGCACCCCCAGAGCCACCCCCCACTCTCCCCAGACTCACCCCGGGGAAGGGCCACTCTGGCTGGGCATGGCCTCCGCCGAGCACCCCCTGGAGCCCCCGGAGCACCCCCAGAGCCACCCCCCACTCACCCCAGACTCACCCCGGGGAAGGGACACTCTGGCTGGGCATGGCCTCCACCAAGCACCCCCTGGAGCCCCTGGAACCCCCGGAGGCCCTCCAGAGCCACCCCCCACTCTCCCCAGACTCACCCCGGGGGAGGGCCACTCTGGCTGGGCATGGTCTCCACCAAGCACCCCCTGGAGCCCCCGGAGCACCTCCAGAGCCACCCCCCACTCCTCCAGACTCACCCCGGGGAAGGGACACTCTGGCTGGGCATGGCCCCCACCGAGCACCCCCTGGAGCCCCTGGAGCCCCCGGAGCACCTCCAGGGCCACCCCCCACTCCTCCAGACTCACCCCGGGGAAGGGACACTCTGGCTGGGCATGGCCTCCGCCGAGCACCCCCTGGAGCCCCCGGAGCACCCCCAGAGCCACCCCCCACTCTCCTCCAGACTCACCCCGGGGAAGGGACACTCTGGCTGGGCATGGCCTCCGCCGACCACCCCCTGGAACCCCTGGAGCCCCCGGAGCACCTCCAGAGCCACCCCCCACTCTCCCCAGACTCTGCCCGGGGAAGGGACACTCTGGCCGGGCATGGCCTCCGCCGAGCACCCCCTGGAACCCCCGGAGGCCCTCCAGGGCCACCCCCCACTGTCCCCAGACTCACCCGGGGGAAGGGCCACTCTGGCTGGGCATGGTCTCCACCAAGCAGCCCCTGGAGCCCCCGGAGCACCTCCAGAGCCACCCCCCACTCTCCCCAGACTCTGCCCGGGGAAGGGCCACTCTGGCTGGGCATGGCCTCCACCGAGCACCCCCTGGAACCCCTGGAACCCCTGGAACCCCCGGAGGCCCTCCAGAGCCACCCCCCACTCTCCCCAGACTCACCCCGGGGAAGGGCCACTCTGGCTGGGCATGGTCTCCACCAAGCACCCCCTGGAGCCCCCGGAGCACCCCCAGAGCCACCCCCCACTCTCCCCAGACTCACCCCGGGGAAGGGACACTCTGGCTGGGCATGGTCTCCACCAAGCACCCCCTGGAGCCCCCGGAGCACCTCCAGAGCCACCCCCCACTCCTCCAGACTCACCCCGGGGAAGGGACACTCTGGCTGGGCATGGCCTCCGCCGAGCACCCCCTGGAGCCCCTGGAGCCCCCGGAGCACCTCCAGGGCCACCCCCCACTCCTCCAGACTCACCCCGGGGAAGGGACACTCTGGCTGGGCATGGCCTCCGCCGAGCACCCCCTGGAGCCCCCGGAGCACCCCCAGAGCCACCCCCCACTCTCCCCAGACTCACCCCGGGGAAGGGCCACTCTGGCTGGGCATGGCCTCCACCAAGCACCCCCTGGAGCCCCTGGAACCCCCGGAGGCCCTCCAGAGCCACCCCCCACTCTCCCCAGACTCACCCCGGGGAAGGGCCACTCTGGCTGGGCATGGCCTCCGCCGACCACCCCCTGGAACCCCTGGAGCCCCCGGAGCACCTCCAGAGCCACCCCCCACTCCTCCAGACTCTGCCCGGGGAAGGGCCACTCTGGCTGGGCATGGCCTCCACTGAGCACCCCCTGGAGCCCCCGGAGCACCTCCAGAGCCACCCCCCACTCTCCCCAGACTCTGCCCGGGGAAGGGACACTCTGGCCGGGCATGGCCTCCGCCGAGCAC